>NC_041381.1:432383656-432386821 GCF_002162155.2 Triticum dicoccoides
CATAGAATTTGTGTGTGCCCACGTCAAAGATATAGAGTAGCTGGCCTACTGGAACGTGAGAGGGGACAGGTGCAGCTTGTCTCTGTGGCATGGATACCTACCTACAACGCTCGACTATCGGTGTGTGGTGGGGGGGGGGGGGGGAGGCCTAATTAACTATAGAGGTATAATGGCTGGTATATGTGTGGAGGAGGCGAGAGGCCTACCTCATGTATTAAGGGAGATCGATCGGCATCCATGCATATGTGTAGGAGAGGAACAAGGTTGGGAGAGAGATAGAGCTAGAGTGTTGGAGGGGGTGGTAGTGGAGTTGCTTCTAACAAAAGGTGGGATAGGCTTGCTAGACAAACGGAGGGCACGCCTGCAATATCAATAAGATAGGGGATGGCTGCCTGTCTGTGCACGTGCGTGTGAGAGACGGGTCAGGAGGCATGCACGAATTATGAGGGGGGACTATATGGATGGGGTAGGTAGACGTAACTACATAGGAAGATCAATCGTTCTTTGTCAGAGAAAGTAGAGACATAACTTGTGAGGTACGTCGATCGATGGGGGGGATAGTTCAAGTCGACCTAGGTATATGTTGGGAGATCGATCGGTATACATGCATGTGTGTGTTAGAAGCAAATGAGGTACGGGGAGAAGGATAGAGAGAGAGGGATGCATCTAGGAGGTGGTGCGAGAGGCATACTATATCAAGGGGTAAGGAGTGTGCGAGTACGAGATCGATGAAAAGAGTGGTGGGAGTGAGGCATGGACGGTGATAAGAGAAGATGGGAAGCTTGTGCTTGTGCTAGGCACACCTGGCTAGAGAGGCATATCGATCGATGTGTGCCGTAAAGAAGGAGTTAGGGGGCTACACACACCGTGGGTGAACGACCTAAAGTGAAAAGACGAATTTGCATGATGGAGCTAGAGCATGCTGAGGGAGGGTGAGAGGGATGCGGGCGTGTGCATGCACGAGAGAAAGTTAGCGCTAGATACAAAGATAAGAGGATTGTGTGGGTGTAAAAGACGAATAGAGATCATACTTCATTATAAAAAGTGAATTTGGATATTTGAAGAATTTATCATAGTGTTTTAAACCGATGCATGTGTGAATATATATAACGGTGATACACATGGTGTGCTTATGAACATGTTATACTACATATAATATATTTTATCTCTACTCTTATAAAAAACGGAGTTGTTGATGATGGCGTGCCTGCCATCCTGCAATATAGGCCGTCCGATTTATATCTGACGGATAGGAAGGAAACTATGACAATTTTGAAAAAAGATACCCACACCCCTCTCCATATTTGCAAATTAGGCCTCACCTTGATCATGTTGATGTTTTGTGGAACGCATGGGCATCTTGCTAGTACTAGGTAGAATATATAGAACATTGATTATAATTTGGGCTAATTTGTGGCTTTTGCGGCTCAGGTCTAAATACGTGTCATAATGTAGGGGCGGGGCACTATACTTTGTGTGATAAACACGGTGTATGTATGGAAAATGGTTTAGATTATGAATATATAGTTAGGACATCAAATGTACTATTATTTGGAATCAACATCAAGTGTATTCAAAAAATAGAATTCAAGTTCATGTAGTACACATAGTTCATATCTATCTCTATAGTAATCATGTGGTGTGTTATTAAGGTAATACACGAATGATGGTTGAAGTTGGCAACAATAATGATTGTAGATTCTTATTGAAATAGAGAAACGAATTCAAATTCAGTTCGAATTGCAACAGTAGTATAGACATTTGGAATGCACTAATGTTGGTATGAGCAGGTTACATGCATTATACAGCCAGCAAAAAAATTTAATTGGACATAACATGGATTCATACTCCCTCCTTCCATCTATATAGGGCGTAATGCGTTTTTTAAGACCGCCTTTGACTATTGACAAGATTAATAGTACATGACATGCACAATGTGAAAATTATATCATTGAAATCTCCTTTCACAGACGAATTTAACGGTGTGCTTTGTGTAAGTTGCATGTCATATATTATTGCTCTAATATTTGGTCAAAGTTAGCATCGAAAAACACATTAGGCCCTATATAGATGGAAGGAGGGAGTAGCTTTGAATAGCATTTGTATAGTAAGACGGGGCAAGACTCTCTCTTTGTGTGTTGTGATAGTTTTCCTTTTTTTTGGGTTGAGGGAAGTGCGAATTGATTTGGTACGTACAAGTACAATATTACACGTTAGGCTTGTCCACAAAATTCAACCCGCGCCTTGTTATACCCCGAAAATTCAGATATCGTGCTCCCAAAACTGGCACCTTCACAACCCGTGCCTTGCTATCCCAAAATTACAACACACGCGAAAACTCCCTCTAGTTGCCAAATCCTGACGCGTGAAATCCCCCTTCTAACCCTGACCCCAAAGGGCCGCTAGTTCAAATCAGTCGGGGTACTTTTGTAACACACCCTACATTTTGGACAAGCGCGTCCCTAAGTCATGGTTCACCCCTCCCATCGCCTCCTTTTCTCCATTCGAAATCCCAGGCCGCCATAACCTCTCCGCTCCAGCCGTGAAACCCCACCCTCCTCCGTCCGCCACCTCACCACTGCCCAGTCGGAGCCTCTTCCCCGACGACGTCGTCCACCACAACAGCTCGACGTCCCTCGTCCACCTCCCCGGATGAGGATCCGTTGTCCATCTCGTCGTCCCGCCGATTCAGCCGCCCCGTCCTCCACCTCCAAGGAGCTGCTCCGACAATCGCCTCGTCTATCACGGCTGCTCCATCCCCACAGCACCGCCTTAACCTTCTCCACCAGAATCGCAACATCCTCACCGACTCCTCGGACGAAGCCGAGGCCTACTCGGCACCACTAAAGAGGTTGTACACTCATCGCATCACTCCTTCTCCTTAACTCGACCTCCCGACGTCGATGGTGCTCCATCCCGCACCCCCATGGAGCGGCTACCTTGAAGCCGGCGCCGCGGGTGACATCTCCATGGCGGCTCTCCCCCAATGTGAGGCCCCTTCGGCGGCGGAGGCCATACCAGCCGGATCTGCTGCTGCTGCTCCGGCTCTCGCTCGATCGCTCGCTCGCCTAGCTGCTGCTGCTGCTGCTCTCGCTCGCTCGCTCGCTCGCGTTGCTGCTGCTTCTCTCCCCCTCGCTCATGCTGTTGCTATGCTCCAATTTAGCT
>NC_041381.1:432387173-432448169 GCF_002162155.2 Triticum dicoccoides
GAAGTTAAGGAAGAACCACCCGCAGCGGGGATGGGGGCTCGCCGGAGAGGTACCCCACTATCTATCTTAGGGTTCAGGGTGGGGGCGGGGGGCCTAGAGGGTTGGCCGGGGCGGCGGGATGGCGGCAGACCGGCAGTGGGGAGTTGTTTCGGGGCGGCGAGGCGGCGCTGGGGCCGGCGGTTCGGCCGGTGGTGGCTAGCGGCTCAGGGGGGTGCAGGTTGAAGATGAACTGCAGGCCCTCCCTAAACTACATGTCAAGTGCCTCTCTGCTACCATTGTGTTCAGTTTTGACAGTAACATTCAGATTCCACAGTAAATTTCAATTTCGACATTTAAGTTCAGAGTCAACAGTTTTTATCTCATCTGTTGTAGTCAGGTGGTTTCTAGTGATGTAAATTTTACATCTATTTTACATCATCTATTGGAGATGCTATTAGAATCCCACTTGAGATTGACAATGTCTGTCTTGTGCTGCTTCAGCCTTGACGTCTTACGGCTAACCGGAGCTGCACCAACGACAGAACGATCCATCACAACAGAGCAGTGCCCTGGACGCCGTCTATAGATTCCTCAGATCTTCCTCCACACCTCCAATAGCCACCTCTGCCTCAACTGCTTCAGCGACCAACCAAATGATGCTGAGGTCGACACGGCTACGGTAAAGAGGTTGTACACTTGTTGCATCACTTATTACTATACATTCATGTCGATCCATTAGGGCTATTTTGGTTCAACGGAAAAACATAGCAATAGGGAATTTTCCAATGGCACTCTACTATTCAATTATTCATGCATTTTGTTGAAAGGAATGAAGCAAAACATCCACATGGACCTACTTTTCAAAATCCTATGCATGAAAACAAGACCAAATGCATTAGTGGCAGAATAACATTCTAACTGTACACGCTTTCATATGGTTTCACTTTATTTTGTCCATATTTCTTTGCATTCCTCTGCTCTTCCAATTCCTGTAAACCAAACACCCAAGTTGACAGAAATCATGTGTTTACAAATGCTTTGTTTACCATGTGCATTCCTATCCTATTCCGGTGTTTTTCCTATCCCTGCGTTTTTAGAATCATCCAAGCCAAATGAGCCCTTACAGAATTACTTCAGTTACAAGTAGGTGTCAAAGGGAACTTTGTGTGGTTTGTCCTGCTCCTGCCGCGATGTTGTGCACCTCACCTAAGCTGCTCCATCGACAGAAGCATCCACCAAACTAGACATCATGACTCCTGACCATCTTTCGCCGCCTCAGATCTCCTTCCCTGCCGCCGGCACCCACTGTCGGTGTCAAAACCGGCGGATCTCGGGTAGGGGGTCCCAAGCTATGCATCTTAGCATCAATGGTAACATGATCACGGGATTTTACCTAGCTACGGGCTCTCTTGATGAGATAATACCCTACATGCTGCTTGATTGACTTTAATGAGTATAGGGGTTACAAGAGTTGATCTACCTCGAGATCATATGTTGTGGTCTAAACCCTAGAGGTATGATGAGTAATGTCATCATCTATCGACTAGCCTGGCCTCGGTTTATATAATGTACCAGAGTCCTAGGATAACAAGAGTCCTAGCCGAATACGCCGGTGGGGAGGAGTCCTTGTCTTGATCACCAAGTCTTGTGGAATCTTCCTTGTATGCGGCAATTGTCCGAACTGGCTCGTGAGTATACGGCCATGGGGGTCCTCGGCCCAATCTAACTGATCGGGAGACGACATGGTGAGTACCCCCTAGTCCAGGACACCGTCAGTAGCCCCCTAAACCGGTCTTCAAGTTGGGGATGCTCCTTGATTCTTCCGAACTGTTCTTCATCTTTGGTCGTCGGTCTTGAAAACTGGTTCTACAAATCTTCTCATCTTCGATCTTGAGGATCGCAAAGTAAATCCGAAGAGTTTACATGTCGGGTATCCGAGGAGCCCCTTTAAGTTTTCGGCCTTTATCAATGCCTTGTCATTATTATGCCACACCTCGGGTTTGAAGTTATTCCCGGGAGGCAGTGTCCTCTTGCATCCGAGCTCCAACGCCGGATTGCATTCGTGGTATCTTTTGCAGCCAAGCACCAACGCCAGACTACTTCCGAGCTCCAACGCCGGAATGTATCCGAGCTTCAACGCTGGACTATGTCCAAGCTCCAACGCCGGACTATATCCGAGATCCAATGTCGCACTGTATTCGAGATGTCATAGATCATCTTGGTTCAAAAAAGTTGAAGGAGTTTAGCCAGGCTTAATGCCGGGAATGCCCTCTATGGAGCCAGCCACTGGCGCCCGATTTTTATGTCGGACTGCTTCCGAGGTGGTGCAATTTATTCTCTGTCGAGATATATAGCCAGTAGCCTTCAAGGTGTGTGCGTCGGTCTAAAACCCGAGATGCACCTGAAGGAAAACATGAAACCACTGATCCTAGTAGCCCCTGAGACTCAGGTCGATGCGCGAAATCGGCCTGAGGATCAACTCCTAGCTCGGCAGCATATATAGGAATAGAAAAGCGGTGTGCAAAGTCCTCAAGACTCAGGTTGGGTGCGGCTGACCAACCTGAGGATAATAATCTCCACGAAAACTATATTGCACTTTAAATTTTTTGCATTGGTTTGCCAATGCAGTAGCCCCCGAGACACTGGTCGGGTGGCAACATCAGATCAGGGGATCGATGTACCTCTTTTAGTATTTGTAAATAATAAGCCCGAAGCCTAGTAGCCCCCTATCCTTAATGCGGGCATGGGAGGCCGAATTAAGGATCGATATCCAGAGTAAAATCACAAATTATGTGTAATGACTCTATGTATCTAGGTACTTTACATCATTAATGCTCGGATCCGCATTGTACAAAACTTTGTTGACCGACCATCGGCTTCAACCTCCTCAGCTAGCAGCCGAGGAGTGTTTGTCCTACTTTATAAAACCTTTATGAGGGCAAAGATTTACGGCAAACAAGGCAATCCGGCCATACAGTTTTATAAACAAAGGTATGCAAAGAGACATGTTATATTATTGTTTAACACAAGAAACATCGTCCGAAGAAAATAGTCCCGCTATCGGTTCCTTTCTTTGGGTTGTCATGCTAAGCATGACCATGAAACCTCAGCTCCGAGTAATGTGGGAGGAAAATACTGAGGATTTAGTTCGGGGAAAGCTTCCAAACTCTGTGGTCTAAATGAACCCAAATTTTCACTTCCGTTGCAAACGTTTATATTCTGAAAGTGTCCCATTGTCGGCTTCTACCCCCTTGTAGATGCTACGCAGGGTGTTTTCGTAATAAAAAAAACAACCCTTAGCCGACGTATTAGTGCTCAAAGTCGGTTGTGTTGGTGGAAACGAGGCAATTAGATATGCGGGCTTTATAACTTTCACTTAGTCATAGGAGTTTTAAACTGGGGAAGCTAGCTATGAGCACCCGGTTAGTGTTCGGCGATAGCTGAGGTCATGCCGTAAACACTTCAGCCAACGTTATGAATGACCCATCATTTAACATAGTCATCGGATCACTGACCAGTTTACGCTTATTGTGACAACCATTTTTCGGATTTCTCCACTGAGGTGCTTAACCATGCGAGATGGAAGCACAATCGCAGTGGTTCTCCCTTTGCACACCTAACCGAACAAAGCGGAACATAGGAGGCAAGCACGGGAGCCGGGCAACCCAACTATTGACCGAAGACCCAATTTGAAATTGATGCATATATAGTAATATCCGAGAATGTTTTGCCGAATCCCTAAAGGTGTCCGGCGTTGCACTGCGAGACTTGTGCTGGAAACACACAAATAGTTTAAAAGTGCCATAAACTTGGAAAACCAAGAAATGTCAGTAAAAACTTGACGTCCGAACAAGATCAAGTGTTCGGTGCCAACCCGTAAATTGGTCTTAGAAAAAAAATTGTGCTTCTGTCGTGCTTTAACATGACACATCCTATCTGAAGACTTCAAGCGGGTCAGCCAACGGCTTCAACCTCCTATCCCGAAGGCGGAGTACTTCTGATTAGGCCAGTTTAGCAAACTTGAGCGACTTTGAGAGGGAAATTAGGCTCCCCGGCTATTGACCACACACTCTCGTCGAGAAAAGGAGTGATAGAAAAAAGACTTTGCAGCGACTAGGAAGAAGAACACTTACTATAAAACAGCTCACATAAATTTAAGAGCCCCCGAGTGACTTGGTAAAAGAATTTTATGTTATAATGATTGTGCGTACCGAAGTACTTATATCATATCTATGTTCACCCGAACTTTGAACGCGTCTTAACCGACCGTCGGCTTCTCCTTCTTCTATCATGGACCGAAGAGTGTTATGTACTCCACCTGTCGAGAATATCGACGGTGTTTCCGATAACTAGGCAATTAGGCCATAAGGCTGTAACAGACAAAGCGCGCTCAGGGAACTTATGCTATATTACTAACGAAGTGTAAGAAGCATCTTCAAAGAAAATAGTACCTCCACCGATACCTTTCTTCGGTTGCTCATTATTATTATGAGACTTGTGCAATAGATTTTTTGTACTCATGAGTTCCGTTGTGTGCCGACCATTGTTGAAAATAGTAAGAGTTCTAGCTTTCGGCTTCACCCAGTCTGAGGTCCGGCTCGGATGAACCGATCGTGACAATCACAGAGGTGCTCCATTTACTCCCTAGACGAACAATCGGGAACGTAGGGGTAAGCATAGGAGCCAGGCAACCCAGCTTGCAAATCGCTTAAGTCAACATGGTGCATATTTTGGCGTAATACACAAACAAGGAACGAAGCCGTACAAGTATAATCATATGCAAGAGGAAAAGCTCCATCAAGGGAGCCCCCAAATAAATGGGGTATTTGAATATGTGCGTAACAAAGTTTTGACAAGGAACTTTGTCACAAAGAACTTTGTGCCAAAAAGTATAATGCTTGTTCGAACCGAACAAAATTTAAAACTGAAAGTTTTTGAGCATGAAAGCAACTTAGCTGGTTAATGTGCTCGGTGTTGATGATGCGATTCGGGCTTGTGGCGGGACGAAGATGCCCACTGATCTGCGATAGATCCGACAAGGTTCGCAGTCCTCGGCATGGCCGAGGTCCTAGCCCCCAGGCCCGAGGTGTCCGAGCAAGGAGTACTGACCGCGTAACACAGTCAAAATCGATTACCTGCACACATAAAACAGTGTGGTCCAGGAAGTAATAATATATGTATATATAATCCTTGCTTAATTGCTTTAAGCAAAAAATAATTTATTTAAAGATATGTGGCCTGGCGCTGGAGCCAATGTCGATGCAGGGCGTCAGTGTGATGCAGTGAAGGCGTGACAAAAGCCTGAATTTGTAGGGCGGTCCGGGCTCCGGATATAGCGTTTGCCGAACTATGTACGTAAACTGACTGAACCACCACGCGACCATTTTTAATGTGGCCGCCATTTGATAGACCTGTGTACAGATGATGGAACAAACCAGAGTAATAATTCCTTAAGAAAAATAAACCCAACAAACGAAAATTGTTAGGATTAATAGCACCTGGTTTGTTTGTTGTAGCATTCCGAAGAAAAGCGACTCCCAAAATTGGGAATCGATCTGCACACCCATTGCCCAATGGGCAATAAATCGACGGCATGGCGAAGTTGACAAAGGTTGGCTCGCCGAGGCAAAAGCTCGTGGTCCAGCTAACGTGATGAAGCTGGTCGACCGGTGACGCTGAAGTCTCTGAAATAAGTTGATGAAGGGATGACGAAGCCCCCAGTCTAGGCGAGGAGACAGAGCAGGTCGATGAGGAGATGTGTCAGCCGAGGTGTTGAAGTAGTTTGACGTGATGGACATCGGTTCGATGAAGCAACGGTTCGGGCATGCCGATGCAGGTCATAGCGTGTGACATGGTCAATGCTGGCTTGATGAAGTAACCGTGCGGTGATGCTGGTGTGCCCGCTCCGTGTAATCCGTGGGGCGGAGATGTTGGTGATGATTTATCCTTCGTGATGCCGAACTATTGTTCGGCTGGCCAAGATGATGATTCGAAGAAGTTAAGCTCGGCTCAACAAAGCGACGATGTGTCTAGCGCAGGTCGGCCGCCGTGGAGTGATGTTATTGGGCCGGTTTGACAACGGCGCGATGGTGAAGATCGTATTGTAAAAATACTTTTAATATTAATGGGATGTGTTTGAGAATAAAACACAATACCCCATACAAAAACGTCCTTCAAAAAGGATGTCCGAAATCCCGTTCGTAAAGGAGATGAACTCGGGTCGGATTCGTTCTCGCGCAGAAAACATATCCGAAAAGTGATGAACTAATCGGAAGATTCCCGGAGTTTGGACGGTCAGATCCAGCTGAATTTTTGGCAGGTGGTAGATATGGGAATTCCGCAGCCGATCAACGGTTGGATCTTCCAAAGGATGTCCAAGCTAGATGCTGGACACCCCGCTCCAAACTCGTCTGGATTCTCGTCTAGATTCAACAGGGCTCCGGTATATCGGAGATTGCCGGAGATTCCTCCATCGGGACTCGACGAAATTTTTGCAGGGTTGTTGTAGACTTAATTACGCATAATTCCACTAAAGCAATCGTTTAGGCGACACTCGAGGAGGCGGTGGCGGCGGGTATGGGTTTGCTACCAGAAAAATAGCACGGTCGCCCGAGGGCAATGTTGACGTTGAGCCCCCGAGCTCCATGGATGACTCCTCCATGATCTTGATAGAGATCGGAGTTGATGTTGATGAAGGCCCTCATCCAAACATGACGATCGGAGGTAGGGTGCAGTCCTCGGTCAAGCCAAGGTGACCAGTTGAGTTGGTGACGAAGAAGCCGATGTCGTAGTTGACCTGCAGTCGAGCAATTGATCCTTTTGCCGATCACACAGCAGAACTCTCAATGAAAGCACCAATGTCGGTGTCAAAACCGGTGGATCTTGGGTAGGGGGTCCCAAGCTATGTGTCTTAGGATCAATGGTAACATGAACACGGGATTTTATCCAGCTTCAGGCTCTCTTGATGAGATAATACCCTACATGCTGCTTGATTGACTTTAATGAGTATAGGGGTTACAAGAGTTGATCTACCTCGAGATCATGTGTTGTGGTCTAAACCCTAGAGGTATGATGAGTAATGTCATCATCTATCGACTAGCCTGGCCTCGGTTTATATAATGTACCAGAGGCCTAGGATAACAAGAGTCCTAGCCGAATACGCCGGTGGGGAGGAGTCCTTGTCTTGATCACCAAGTCTTGTGGAATCTTCCTTGTATGCGGCAACTGTCCGAACTGGGCCATGAGTATACGGCCATGGGGGTCCTCGGCCCAATGTAACTGATCGGGAAACGACTTGGTGAGTACCCCCTAGTTCAGGACACCGCCACCCACCGCAACGACATCACCATCATCGACTCAGCAGATGAACCTGAGGAGGAGACGGTCCACAAGATAGGTCGCACTCTTTTGTTTTGTGCTTATGTTATGCATTGCTTAAAATTACTTGCTACTTTATTGTCCTGTTCACCTCTTGGACTCCAAGTCAGATCCAAATTAATGTTCAAACTTGAGTTCTAAATTATTCGTGGGGCACATATCGAGGCAACAATGAATAGTATCTCTATCTAATATCTGGTTCACCTAGGGTATGCCTATGTTGTTCATCTTGGGTGGGAAACAAATAGTAAAGCAATCAACATTTGTCTTTTTATTAAATTAAAGCAATCATCAGCCTGCTATCATTATTTTTGGATCCATCCACTGGTTGTTACCATCACTCTAAATTTCTACATGCTCTCCTTACATAATCTCGCCATATTTTTCGTATGCATGTCAGATATTGTACACAGTCATGCTGAACATGTAGAGAAAAAGAGAAGAGTTTTGTGCGGCAATACAATGTCATGCAGACATTTCTCCATGGTGGGTTCAATGGCAAACCCTCCCCACCCCTCTCTAGATTGTAATCCAGAGGAAGATATCTGTTCTGAGGCGGATTCAGACGCCGTTGACCACTCCTATTTACCCCCAAGGTGTTTGCTCTACCTTGGCATGATGATGTTAGTCATATCATGCATATGTTGCCTTGCAGTGCCTACTTTTGACATCATATATGTCATCTGCTTAGTTTAGACATGTTCTGTAATGCCACATGTTTAGTTTCTATATCATATATGGGAATTATGTAGTCTCGTGTCTTTTAGCCAGCCATAATATATGTGAAATGTGCAATGCCATCTTGTTTAACCAGGCATCATATATTTGAATGATATCTTGCCCATCATTTTCTTCATTACATTTCCATTTGTCGACAATGTTTGTACATTAAACTACTCTTCCTGTGAATCATCCATTTTGGTAGGAGATGGAAAAATCTGGAGTGAAAACAAGGCCTTCAGAGCAGGCAATGCTACCTGTCGAAGTAGATCTCTTGTTGGGTCCTGATAGCTCCTCAGAGATGGATTCAGATATAGATGACCAGTCCTATTCCCCCACCAAGGTGTATGCTCTAACTTGGCACGGTTATACTACTCATATCATGCATATGGTGTCTTGCATTGCATAGTTTAGACATCATATACACAATATTTAACACAATGTTCTTAGTTCAAACATCATATTGAATGCCCTCTGTTTAGCATATAAATCACATATGTGAATTAAATGATGCGATCCTGATTACTTAGATAACATGTTGGTGAATTATGTCATGCGATCCTGTTTAGTTATTCATCATATCTTGGAATTATGTTATGCTATGCTATCTAGTTTAGATAGACATCATATATGTGAAATTATGTCATGCTATCCGTTTTAATTAAACAATATACATGTCAACTATTTCATGCCCTCTTTTTTCCACATTATCTATTGCATGTGTCTCTCATACAATGTTTGTACATTCAACTATGTTTCATGTTTATCAGCCATTTGAATTGGAGCGGGTGATGCCAGTATCTAGCGGACTAAAAACACGGTCTTCAAATAAAACATGGCTACCTCTTGGTGGAGATAGCACCCCGGTTGTACATGCACGAGAACCAGCCCTACCACACATAACCCAAACTCTCACAGATTGTACCCCTACTGCGATGAACAGAGAACCAGCTTCACCCAATCTAACCCCAACCCCAGCAGATAGTAACCTAGTTCCTGTTGACACAGCACCATCTCCACCACAGAGCTCCCAAACAAGAGCAGTTAGTAAGTCAGCTCTAGTGCCCAAAGGGCCAATACTACCACAGCAAATCCCAACTCCACCAGTTAGTACGCATATTCCTATGGAGGAAGCACAACCAGCTAGTCGTAGTTTAGCATCTATCGCATTTGATGTTGTTAAATCGTATGTGCGTATCTTCCAATCTTGGAAATATTATACTGAAGATGAAGGAAAATGCTAGTTGCAGGTGTTTGTCCAGGAGTTATGTGTAAGTAATGTTATTCATGACAATTAATTTGCTTTGTCCCATACATCCTACCTCCATGATGGTTATAATACAGCAGATTTTCCCATTTTTCTCTATAGAGAAGGACCGATTTGGAAACTCAGGATGAGGTAACCTATGCTAATACCTCTGCTATATTCAAGAATGCTTGGTGGTAGTATTGGAATTACCTGAAGAAAACGTACTTCACCGGCAAAGAAACTCATCAAATTCCCTTACGTTCTCCTGAGACACATTTACTGGACGATGACTGGGAACGCCTTGTTCTGTACTGGTCCCGAACCAAGAATGTGGTAAGGTCTATAAGCTCATTTTCTATTTTTAAGTACTATATTCTTGGGTCTTAATGTACTCTTTTCATGTAGAACAAGTGCCTAAACCTGAAGAACAACTGTTCTAATTTAAGATTCCATTGCTATCATAGTTCAAAAAAGTGCTAGGCGTTAATTGTGCGTTTTGACACCGCCTTGCACTTTACTGACCAAAGTGCATGCTTATGCGCAGTTATGCACAGATTAAGCGTAGTTATGCACAATGCATTTTTCCAACGCCTAGAGCCTAGGCGCGCTTAAGTGCTCGCTTGGACGCGCCTTTTTTAACTATGATTTCTATCGTGCATACTGCTTTGCTCTTGTATCACTGTATTTACTCATACAAACTTATTTTTAAATTGAAGGATCCAATCGAAACTCCAATGGCACAACAGGTATGTTCACGCATGTTTCTTTAACAGGTTTGCTCTTATCAATAGCTCTGTTGATTTCAATTTCAATTGTGTATACAGTTGACTTCTCATATCATGCACATTACTAGCATCACAACAGAGCCAATAATGTTGTTGTACATGTAGACCCGTGGTACCCATCTGAAATCTTGTTGTGCCGTGTAGTTTCCCATGCTTTGTATTCTTTCATTATTGCTTTGTCTTGAACTGATATGATTTGAACCATGTCTCTACTTTGATTTGGCAAGACAATGCAATGACCATAGGACATAGATATATGTTTGTTTGATGATTTTATTATGTACTAGTACTTGGCAATAGAAGACTTGGTAGTTTAATCATGTCCATCTTACTAATGAACTAGTTCACCGAAATGAGTTTCATATACTAGTACATGCTAAACCTGTTATGTATCTGCTTGTTTCTTCTTTTAGAATGCTGACAGAATATTGGGGAAGAGTGCCTTATTAAGCAATCATAAAGGAAGTAATGCAGATAAGGTTCATGATAGTGAGACATCCTTGTTGGTCTCCAACAAAGCTGATAAAACAGCTAAGGAAGACTATCTTGAAGACAGTGAGACAACCCCAAAGTCCTGTCTTGGTTTAGTGTTCGAGTTACTAGCCACTACCGCTTGCACAAGCTATTCAACTCACTGTCTAAATCAGTTTGGTTTCTTGAGTCTCAACTACAAGCTAAAAGACATCGATCAGTTGTGCTGCGACAAGAAGTGGAAGGACTGCGGAAGTCCCTGGAGCATCCAGATGCATACTTTCTGGTACAACAGCAAGCGTTGGAGGATTTTAGCGCCAAACAGGACAAAGCTAATAAGCTTGCTAAGCTTATTGCCAGCATGGTGGATACCCAGGATAACGTTTCTTGAGCTCTTCTGAAGTTGTTTCAGTTATGCTCTTGTTTTGCTGCCACGTTTATTTGCACTGGTGGACAATTTTGACGGCCAGTGTATGTAACATGCTGCTTTGTTCCCTATATTTGCACTGGTGGCAAACTTTGATGCCCAGTGGATGTAATATGTGTAATAGAGGCAATAGGCTAGCCTTAATTGCTTGCTTATTTATTTCCTTATTGTCTTGTTTGGTTGTTTGCTTGTAGTCACTGCAGTTCTTTTTCTGTGTTTTTCTAGTGGCCACAATAACCTATTTTTGGTAACTAGGCCAAAATAATCATGGCAACACACGGACTGTTGTAACCATGCGCTTCTTGTGGGCCGTATGATCCATGGGCCTTCTACGGGCCATAGGATCCATTGGCCTTCTATACGGGACGTAGGATCCATGGGCCTTCTACGGGCCGTAGGATCCATGGGCCTTCAACGGGCCGTACGATCCATGGGCCTTCTACCAGCCGTACGACCCATGGGACTTTTACGGGCCGTAGGATCCATGGGCCTTCTACGGGGCGTATCACCATTTCGCCAATCATGGGTCGTACTATTCGTGGGCCATAACAGACCGTTAATAGGTCATCTTTGATAACTCTATGAAAATAGCTCAACGTGTTTTTTACATGAAAATGGCCCAACGTATTAACGGGCCACAAACGGGCCGACTGTAACGATGGGCTGAATTTGGCCCACAAGCAGAAAATGATAGTAACGGGCCGTAAGTAAGCGAATGCTGGAAATGAGCCCAAGAATAAATGGGCCCTGAGAAGGCCGAAAGATAACTTGGGCTGGAAACGGCCCAATGGAATAATGGACGGTTAATGGGTATAAAGTGATACACTATTCATTATGGGCCAATTTCACCACGGGCCGTTAAAGGGCCAAGAGTTACAAAGGGCCTCATATGGGTCGAAAGACGTCATGGGCCATACATGCGCCGAAAGTTAAAACGGGCTGGAATCATACTGGATGGCCCAGATGACACTACTGGGCCTAATTCAGAGAGGTCGTAATGGGCCCTGGGTTAGCGGGCTGTAAATGGGCTATATGCGAATAGGCCGTTAACAGGCTTTGCGTGGGCCGACCCACCACCTTTTGACCAAGTCAAATGGGTCGGCCTTTTCACAGGAATGGGCCTCTGTTGGGCTGTTCCATGTGTCGACATATCATAGGCGCCTTGGGTCCAATGAGTGGATGACATCTATCCCAACGGTGAGCTGACACGTGTTTCCTCCAACCAATTATGATTTTACACGTGGAAAATACCCATTGGTCGGGGCTATTAACGGGTTATCGGATCCAAAACCGGACCCGATAGCTTAACGGAGTTCCGTTACGGTGGATGCCACGTGTCGGTCACCCTTGACGAAAGCACTTCTGTGACGCGTGATTTATCGTCATGGAAGTGGACACTTCCGTGATGATAATTTTGGTAATGTCATGGAACACTTCTACGACAGCACAGGTATGACTATCTTGATTCTGTCATAAAATTGTCATGGATATACATGCATGACAGAAAATGTGACCTACTGTGACAAACATGTATCATCATGGAAGTGTATTTTTTTGTAGTGAAGGTATTGCAATCTGGTTTTTATTGGCTTACTCTCTTCAAGGATGCTCGTAAGTTTGTCCTGTCTTGTGATGAATGCCAAAGAATTGGTAATATTAGTAGACGTCAAAAAATGCCTACGAACTAGTCACTTGTTATAGAACCATTTGACGTTTGGGGCTTTGATTATATGGGACCTTTTACTTCCTCCAATGGTTATACACATATTTTAGTTGCTGTTAATTACATTACTAAGTGGGTACAAGCTATTCCAACTAGTAGTGTTGATCATAACACCTCTATTAAAATGCTTAAAGAAGTTATTTTTCCGAGGTTTGTAGTCCATGGATATTTAATGACTGATGGCGGTTCACATTTTATTCATGGTGCTTTCCGTAAAATACTTGCTAAATATGATGTCAACCATAGAATCGCATCTCCATATCATCCTCAGTCTATTTGTCAAGTAGAATTGAGCAATAGAGAGATTAAATTGATTTTGAAAAAGACTATTAATAGATCTGGAAAGAATTGGTCTAAGAAACTTTATGATACATTATGGGCTTATAGAACTACTTATAAAAACCCTATGGGTATGTCTCCGTATAAAATGGTTTATGGAAAGGCTTGTCACTTACCTCTTGAACTAGAACATAGAGCTTATTGGGCCATCAAAGAGCTCAACTATGATTTCGAACTTGCCGGCGAGAAGAGGTTATTTGACATTAGCTCACTTGATGAATGGAGAACCCAAGCCTATGAGAATGCCAAGTTGTTTAAAGAAAAAGTTAAAAGATGGCATGACAAAACGATACAAAAGTGTGAGTTTAATGTAGGTGATCATGTTTTGCTATACAACTCTTGTTTAAGATTTTCTGCAGGAACGCTTCTCTCTAAATGGGAAGGTCCTTACACTATCGAGGAGTTCTATCGTTCCGGTGCCATCAAAATCAACAACGCAGAAGGCACAAATCCGAAGGTGGTAAACGGTCAAAGAATCAAACATTATATCTAAGGTACTCCCATAAATGTTGATACAAATATAATTAATACCATAACACCATAGGAGTACATAAGGGAAACTTTCCAAAATGTTTCAGACTCCGAAAAGGAATAGGTATGTGGTACGGTAAGTAAACCGACTCCATAACTGTTCTAATAGCATTTTTTTCTCCGTTTTGGAATATTTAAAAAATTAGGAAAATTAAAAGTAGTGCGAAGGAGACACGAGGACCCCACAAGGGTGGAGGGCACCCCCTCCCCGCCTTGTGGCCACCTCGTGTGCCCTGCGGACTCTGTTTTCTTGCACAATACTTCTTTTGGTCGGTAAAAATTCATTATATAATCTCTCGAAGGTTTTGAACACTGTACCACAACAAAATACCCTATTTTTGTTTTGAGTTGTTCCTGTAGCAGATTTGGAGCAAGATGTCTTTGCAAGAGTCGGTCGGAGAGAGTCATGTCTCTCATCCGACACCGGGGCCAAGAGCAAACAGTGAAGCTGACCACTTCGGGCCATCAAAGGAGGAAGAGATGGAGTCTGACTTGAAAAGAGTGGATGCTATGGAGTAGGATCAAGAAGTTACCTCTCGCCTTCAAATTGGATTCAGGCTGGAGGAACTTCAGAGCTCAGCGATTCCAAATTTGGTCGTTCCTCCCAATGCTAGATTTCTCTCCTATGAAAATATGAAAAAGAGTGTTGCTTTTTCCCACGCAGCTATGAAACATCCATGGGTTATTGGAGCTCTAGCTGTCATGAGTAAACTTCGCAAGGAAATAATGGATCTTAAGTAGCAAAATAATAAGCTCGAGGAGGAGAATCGCATCCTAAGGGCAATCATCGCCAAGAATATCACACCACCACCTCCGAAGAAAGAATCATAAATACATGGGTATGGACACTCCCCTTGGCAACTACCAAGCTTGGGGGAGGTGCCCCGGTATCGTATCACCATCACACCATTACCTTTATCATTTTTCTTAGTTCGATCCTTTTGGTTATATCTTGATCTAGAAGAATAAAGTTTTTAGTTTGATCTAGCTTTGAGCTTTATTTCGATCTCTATCTATGTAATTGAGTCCGTGATCTATATAATAAAGAGTAGTTTTGAGTTGAGGGCTTTGCTTTCTTGCTATGATCTTGAGGGAATAAAAAGAAATAAAAAGATCATATATTGATATTATGGAGAGTAATGACTTCACATATAAAGAGTGTGATGAATAAAAGTTGTTGAGAGTTGGCAAACATAGTTTTGGTCATTGTTGCAATTAATAGGAAGTAATAAAGAAAGAGAGGTTTTCACATATAAATATACTATCTTGGACATCTTTTGTAATTGTGAGCACTCATTAAAATATGACATGCTAAAAAGTTGATGTTGGACAAGGAAGACAACATAATGGGTTATGTTTTCTTATATCCGATAGAAGTTATATTGTCATGGATCCTCCAACATGTTGAGCCTGCTTTTCTCTCTCATGCTAGCCCAATTCTTTGCGCCAATTAGAGATACTACTTGTGCATCCAAACATCCCTTAAACCCAGTTTTTGCCATGAGAGTCCACCATGCCTACCTATGGATTGAGTAAGATCCTTCAAGTAAGTTGTCATCGGTGCAAGCAATAAAAAATGCTCTCTAAATATGTACGATCTATTAGTGTGAAGAAAATAAGCTTTATACGAACTTGTGATATGGAAGAAATAAAAGCAACGGACTGCATAATGAAGTTCTTTATCACAAGTGGCAATATAAAGTGACGTTCTTTTGCATTAAGATTTTGTGCATCCAACCATAAAAACGCATGACAACCTCTGCTTCCCTCTGCGAAGGGCCTATCTTTTATTTTTATCTCCTACCCTTATACAAGAGTCATGGTGATCTTCAACTTTCCTTTTACACTTTTTCTTTTGGCAAGCACTATGTGTTGGAGAGACCCATATATATCCATTCAGATGTAGGTTATCATAAAGATTACTATTGACATTACCCTTGAGGTAAAAGGTTGGGAGGCAAAACTATAAGCCCCTATCTTTCTCTGTGTCCGATTGAAGCTTTGAACCCATAAGTATTGCATGAGTGTTAGCAATTGTGAAAGACTAAATGATAGTTAAGTATGTGGACTTGCTGAAAATCTCTTGAATTGACTCTTTCCAATGTTATGATAAATTGCAATTGCTTCAATGACCGAGATCAAAGTTTGTTAGTTTTCAATGAAGTTTGCGATTCATACTTTACCTTGTGAATGAATTGTTACTTTAGCATAAGAAACATTATATGTTGTTGTTCTAAAGATGATCATGATGCCCTCATGTCCATATTTTATTTTATCGACACCTCTGTCTCTAAACATGTGGACATATTTTTCGATATCAGCTTTCGTTTGAGGACAAGCGAGGTCTAAGCTTGGGGAGTTGATACGTCCATTTTGCATCATGCTTTTATATTGATATTTATTGCATTATGGGCTATTATTACACATTATAGCACAATACTTATGCCTTTTCTCTCTTATTTTACAAGGTTTACATGAAGAGGAAGAATGCCGGCAGCTGGAATTCTGGACTGGAAAAGGAGCAAATATGACAGACCTATTCTGCACAACTCCTAAAGTCTTGAAACTTCACAGAGAGTCACTTTGGAATTAGTAAAAAATATTGGGCGAAGAAAGCACCAGAGGGGGCCCACCTGCCATCCACAAGGTTGGAGGGCGTGCCCTACCCCCAGGCACGCCCCCTGCCTTGTGGGCATCCTCGCAGGCCCCCGATGCCCATCTTCTGCTATACGGTGTGTTTTGACCTGGAAAAAAAATAAGAAGGATGCTTTCGGGACGAAGTACCTCCGTCTCAAGGCGGAACCTAGTCAGAACCAATCTAGGGCTCCGGTGGAGCTGTTCTGCTGGGGAAAATTCCCTCCGGGAGGGGGAAATCGAAGCCATCATCATCACCAACAATCCTCTCATCGAGAGGGGGTCAATCTCCATCAACATATTCACCAGCACCATCTCCTCTCCAAACCCTAGTTCATCTCTTGTATCCGATCTCTGTCTCAAAACTTCAGATTGGTACCTGTGGGTTGCTAGTAGTGTTGATTACTCCTTGTAGTTGATGCTAGTTGGTTTATTCGGTGGAAGATCATATGCTCAGATCCTTAATGATAATTAATACTCCTCTGATTTTGAACATGAATATGATTTGTGAGTTGTTACGTTTGTTCCTGAGGACATGGGAGAAGTCTTGTTATAAGTAATCATGTGAATTTGGTACTCTTCGATATTTTGATGAGATGTATGTTGTCTTTCCTCTAGTGGTGTTATGTGAACATCGAGTACATGACACTTCACCATGATTTGGGCCTAGGGGAAGGCACTGGGAAGTAATGAGTAGATGATGGGTTGCTAGAGTGACAGAAGCTTAAACCCTAGTTTATGTGTTGCTTCATAAGGGGCTGATTTGGATCCATATGTTTCATGCTATGCTTACATTTATCTTAATGATTTTTAGTAGTTGCGGATGCTTGCGAGAGGGGTTAATCATAAGTGGGAGGCTTGTCCAAGGAAGGGCAGCACCCAAGCACCGGTCCACCCACATATCAAATTATCAAAGTAACGAACGTGAATCATATGAGCATGATGAAAACTAGCTTGATAGTAATTCCCATGTGTCCTTGGGAGCGCTTTGCTTTATATAAGAGTTCATCCAGGCTTGTCCTTTGCTACAAAAAGGATTGGGACGCCTTGCTACACCTTAGTTACTTTTGTTACTTGTTACCCATTACGAATTACCTTATCACACAACTATCTGTTACCGATAATTTCAGTGCTTGCAGAGAAAACTGCTTGTCATTTCCTTCTGCTCCTCATTGGGTTCGACACTCTTACTTATTGAAAGGACTACGATAGATCCCCTATTCTTGTGGGTCATCAGTTACGGACATTAGAGCATGTGGAATTGGATTTATTCGGAACTCTCAACACCAAACATAATTAATTAATTGTTGGGTTATTAATGATTTCGGGTATGAGACACTGGTTGGCGGAACCATCTCAATAACAATAAATATCTTGTAGCAAATGCAAGCAAGTCCTTTGTTGTAGGAAAAAAATTGCTTTTCGGAAAAACTTAAACTTAGAGCCCCACAGCCAAAATTGCATATAGTGATAGCTTTTTACTATTGTTATCTCCTTGTGATTTGCTGGCATATTCAAAATGTTGACCTACATGGCTGGAACGTCTTATGTTGCAGAGGATTATTCCGACCAGTAGTAAGGCTATGATCCATGCTCGGTGATAGCCTTTTGGAGTCAGGTGGACTCGCTTTTCGTTTACGCTTCCGCATTAGTTTATCTCATGAGTTGGTCGTCGGCCAAATTTATTCTGATGTAATAAAGACCTGATATGAGATCCGATGTAATAAATTAGGTATGATTGAACTTTGATATTCTTCATCAATGTACTGTGTGTGCCAGCATGATCTTGGGATGGTATAGATACACAGATACTTGACCATTTTCGGGTCGGGTCGCTACATAGATGGTATTCAGAGCACACGATGACCGTAGGACATAAACCCTAGTATCGGAAAGCCATAGGAAGAAATTATTTTATTTTACGTTCTTATTGTTCCATACTTCTCCCCTGTTCATTTTTGACTCCCCTCTGATTTCAACCTTCTAGATGGTTGCCGAGTTCATCCTAGTCTTGCTGCCAGAGTTTTCTCAGCCGGATGAGATGATGCCTTTTGGCAAGTAGCTAGTTTAGATCATCAGGAAGTTTAAGATTGCTCTTCCCTCTATCACCGGGACTCCTGCCAATGCACTTCCGATGGACACTCACTATAGGATTGTGGTACACATTCTAGGGAGGACTTTCAGAGGCTTCTCCGAGCCCATTGACTTCCAGTTTACCTCTCCCACTTGGATCCTTGGGATAGATATGGATATTCATCATGGACTGGGACACATTCAGGAGGAGTATAGGGCCGAACTCATCGGATCAGACCTCACCATGATCTCCCACAGAACTATAAATGGAAAGATCGTGTGCACCGTGAATGACGACTCTATCCTTTCATATGTCCAAGACCTGGAGGCTCACATCAAGACTCTAGAGGTTTAGACGCGCAGAAGCTCGAAGATGTTTAGGAAGATGCTATTCCATGAACTAGAATTGGAGGATAAAGCACGCGAGGACCATGACGAGCATGAAGAGGAAGTCAAGGACCTTCTAGAGAGAATCCAGAACTTGAAGACTTATATTTCCGCGATAGAAGAGAAGATGGACCTAGGAGAAGACCTATGTCCGAATGGTAATGATGGACCCTTAGCGAGCAATGATGAGGACTAGGAGGAGAGCACCACTGACGAACACACCAAGAGGAGACGCACCACCAGAGGACGCACCGCTGGAGGATGCAGGGATATCTGAGGAGGACACTTAGTCATGACCGACATGTTATTACTTTTATTTTCTCGTTGATCAATTAGGCCGATGTTTTCGATTTGTCGTAAGACTTGTATGCCGAGTTAAACTATGATTGAGTTGAATAAATGAATGATTGGTGTGATAATGATTGTTGCATGCATATGGGTAGTGTTGTTTTCTCTTTAGACCCTTGTTCTATTCTAATTTCTCATCCACTCCAAAACATCAGATGCCTCCGAGATGTGACCCCGGATTCAACTTCCTGCCGGAGCTCACTCAGCTGATCCAACAACACAATGCCTTGATGTAGATGCTGATCCAGAACCAAGGCAACAATAACAACAATCCACCGCCACCCCCCTGTCAACAACCTGACCCGCTTCTTAAGGTTGAAACCGTCGGTGTTCTCTAGCAGCACCGAGTCGATTGTTGTTCATTATTGGCTCCACAAGATCAGAAGGAAGCTAGTAACTACTGGATGCATAGATGCAGATAAGGTGCACTTTGCCGCACATCAGCTTGATGGACCCGCAGCCTCCTAGTGGGAGAACTACACCATCACCTATCCCATTGCCACAATCACATGGGATCAATTCCAGCAGGCCTTCCATACCGCTCATGTCTTAGCTAGTGCATGAGTTTGAAGAAGTGTGAGTTCTAAACCTTATGTCAGGGGATCATACTGTGGGGCAATACGTGGACGAGTTTGGTAAGTTAGCTCGCTATGCCCCACATGATGTGGCCACAGATGCCACAAAGCAGGAGAAATTTCTGGAAGGACTCAATGATGAATTGGGCATGCAGCTGATGGTGGCAACCTTCAACAACTACCAGGAGCTGGTAGACAAGTCCATCATACTTGAAGGCAAGCAGCAACAAATAGATAGTTGTAAAAGGAAGTATGGCCAGGGAAAGTACAACTCTAGAGCTCAACAGAAGCCCCGCTACACCCCATACTCAGGAAACACCGGATCAGGAGGACACACTCACCACACCCATGGAGGACATACTCATGGAGGGCATAACCATGGAGGAAATGGGACAATCAGCACAACAACAACAACAACAACAACTTCAAATCTTGCAATGGAGTTAATGGCAACCAGCACCGTCCCGCTCTGGCTCAAAAGGATCTGAGTCATATTACCTATTTCAAGTGCAAGAAGATGGGACATTATGCCACCAATTGTCCGAAGGCCAAACAGGGAAATGGAAACAATAGCAAAAACTCAACAACCAAGAAGCCCAATCCTTTTCCCTGTGCTTATGTGAACCACATTGATGTGGAGGAGGTTTACAATTAGCCAAAGACTATGGTTGGTAAGTTCTTGTTAAATTCACCTCCAGTATTGGTACTTTTTGATTCTGGTGCATCACATTCATTCATATCAAGGGTAGTTGTGGAAAAGTACGGGTTACCCACTACAACCCTTTGGAGCCCTCTTTAGGTCAGTTCCCCGGGAGGTGAGATGACGACAGGCTTAGGTTCTCACTCGAACCACAACATCGAAAATCATGAATTTCCCATAGACATCATTGCATTGGAGTCACAGGGATTGGACATAATCCTAGGCATGGACTGGTTGACAAAGTATGAAGGGAACATTGACTGTGGACGCAAAACGATTTTGCTCACCACCCCAGAGCAGAAGAGGATCAAGTATGTATCGAGGCACACACCAAAGAACATGTCGGCATTCTGGGAACGGGGGTACCCAGACTTGCTTGCATGTGGCCCATGGCATGGCTCCATCGACGGCCTGGTACGGCCTAGCTTCGACATCGACAACTTAAGACCCTCACAAGGGGCCATGCCTCGCGAGGCGAATGACACCAAGACCTCCAAAAGGAGTATCCTCCTCAGGCCAGCTCCCGAGGAGCAGAGATTTCCATGCAAGGCTCACCTTGCGAGGCTCGGGTGACATGAGCCATGACGACCAAGGCCAGACGGGCACCAGCGGGCGCAGTGTTCTAGTTTCCTCTTTGGTGCTAAGGAGGCAAGTGCAGGCACAGAGTCCTGAGGAATCAGCCAAAGGTTTCCATTCTCATGCAACAAGACCAAGACCGCCAGGACGGCAGGACGGAGGTCATCACTGAGCCCACCATGGTGTCACGACCAGAGGCTTTTGTAGGCGAAGACTACTTCTGTCAGGATAAGATGTACTAGTTGTCTCCTTTGAATTTGGCCGTTGTGGGATCCCTTCCCGCCTTCATTTGGGAAGAGGACCAAGGCCACTATAAATATGACATAGCCACCACCATAGAGGAGGAGGACGAGATCAAATCCATTCCACTCTCACCGGCTCACTTGAGTTCAAGAACACACCTCTTGAGGTAGTTCTCCACTATACTAGTTCATCCTCAGCCCCTCGAGGCTAATCCACCAAAAAGCAGGAGTAGGGTTTTACACCACAAGGTGGCCCGAACCTGGGTAAACTATTGTGTCCCCTTCCCTTGGAGTTCGTCGAGCTAGGCTGTGAGATTGACGAGTAGGCAGACTAGGGAGGTTGAGTTCTTCACACGCACCCCAGAGTTCGAACCTCTCAAGGGTTTGCGGAACCCGAAATCCGACATTTGGCACGCCAGGTAGGGGTTCGTTGGAGCCTCTCTTCCGTCGGTCGATTCGCTTCCGCTCCACCGCTTCCATGGCTGACGTGCATCGAGCTCGTGCTGAGCATCAGGCCGCTCTCGCCGCCCGCATCGCTCAGACAGCACCGGCGGGCGACGGCTGCCCTCGCCGTCCCCCGTCGCTAGTGGCGAACGCCGCCACGGGCCCCGCGGGCCAGGAGCAGTAGGCCTCTTTGCTGCATCCTTTCATGCACTGCGATGGGCGTACCGCCACTCCATCACTGACTCCGGCTGCTTCGTCCTCCCCTGCTCGTGGTGGCCCAGCGAATGCGCATACCGCACTGCTCATGGCACGCGAGCTCCTGCGCTACCGCCCGGTCGACGATTTAAACGAGGATTGGCTCGACCGCATCACCGAGCTCGTCAGCGCCGTCGGAGACTCTATTGCGCCCATCCCGCTCGCTGCCTCAACCGCCGCCTACTGCAAGAGACATAGCTCACGGGACGCCTCCTCTGCCTCCCAGGTAGGACGCCATCATCGAGCCAAGGCGGGAGGATCCTCGGCATGATCCACAACGTCGGGCGCCCGCACGCGATGAGGCAAGCTACCAGGTGGTGCAGCGGCCATAAGAAGATGCGCGTGCGCTCCCGGCACCGCCACGTCAAGACTGTGCGCTGCCTATGGTGGCAGCGTGCGAGCGCCAAGACCAGGCTCCACCTCCACGGAGGGATCCCGTGACCACAACAGGGTGCCGTGCATTCACTCCGGAGCTGCGCAATGTTGTCTGGCTGGGGAAGTTCAAGCCCGACCTGCCTCCATGCTACGACGGCACCCCGACCCTGCTGAGTTCCTGTAGCTCTACGAGCTGAGCATCGAGGCGGCCAATGGCGAGGAGAAGGTCATGGCAAACTGGTTCCCCATGGCCCTCAAGGACGGCGTGCGCTCGTGGCTCCTGAACCTCCCTGCGGGATCAATCTCCTCCTGGGATGAAATGCAAGAGCGCTTCATCGCCAACTTCCAGGGAACTCGTGACCGCCCCCCGGCCGCGGGTGACCTGTGACGCATCAAGCAGCAGCCAGGAGAGACCCTGCAGAAGTACATCCAGCACTTCAACAGTGTTCGCCTCAAGATCCCCAAGGTGTCGGACGAAGCCATCATCTCTGTGTTCACTGATGGAGTCTGCAATGTCAAGATGAAGGAGGAGCTCTCTATACACGAGGACCTGCGCACGGCCCTGGAGATGTTCAACATGGCAACCAAGTGTGCAAGAGCTGAGGAGGGACGCCTCTCCCTCCTCGAGCTCCTTGACGCGGACCCAGAAGACAAGAAAGCCAAGGCCAAGGACGTGAAGCGCAAGGGACAGGCTGTACTCACGACCGAGCCAGAGATGAAGCGTGGCTATGATCACCCAGAGTCATCCAAGGGCAGCCGCCCGTTCTGCATCTTCCACAACGTGCACAGTCACAACACCAACGACTGTCAGGAGCTCAGGGCCATCCGTGACGGCCGCCTCCATTGTCTCCCCGAGTGCAACGATCGAGGCTATGGTCGTGGAGGAGGCCGACGTGGAGGACATTGGGACAGCCACGACCATCGTCAGGAGAGGTGCGACAAACCTAGGGAGGACTGCTGCCAGGGCCAGCCTCATGAGAGTGCCTAGAGGGATCAACCTCGCGAGGACTGTCCTCAGGGCAACGTTGGTCTTCCCCCGCTGCCGCCGCTACCAAGAAGGAACGAAGACCACCACCAGCACGAGGGGGCTGGGGGCTTCCAGGAGCCTCGTGCCATCGCTTGCATCCTAGGCGGCTCCCAGGCCCCAGCCTCCCATCGCATCTTCAAGCAGTTCACGCATGAGGTGAACGCAGCCCTCCCCAAGCTTAAGGCAACGGGCCCTCTCAGGTGGTCCAAATACGCGATCACCTTCGATTTCTCCAACCAGCTCAAGTACGCGGCCACAACCGGCATCCTCCCAATGCTCTGCTCGCCCATCATCAGCAACGTACTCGTCACCAAGACACTAATCGATGGCGGTGCGGGGCTCATTGTTCTTTCCGTCCAGACATTCAACAGACTCCACGTGCCATACCACCAGCTTCAGCCTACCAAGCCCTTCTCAGGAGTGACCGACGGCTCCACCACTCCGTTAGGGCAGGTCAGCCTCCCTATCACCTTCGGCAAGCGTGAAAACTACCGCATAGAGCTCATCGACTTTGACATCACCAACATCTGCCTCCCGTACAATGTCATCCTCGGGTACCCGGCCCTAGCCAAGTTCATGGTGGTCACCCACCATGGCTATAACATCCTCAAGATGCCAGGAAGCTGCAGCATCATCACGATCGCCTGCGAAGAGAAGGACGTGGGGTGCTCTCTTGAGCGCCCCTACCAGGCTGCAGCGGTCGAGAACTCAGATGACGAGGGTGCTGCCTACCCTCCTGAGGCCATCCCCATGAAGAAGAAGTAGCTGCTCCACCAAGGATCTAAGGAGGGTGGGGTGTCCGGTGGTGCTGCCTCAAGCCTTGCACCCACTGACGGGTCGCCTTCCCCTCTCGCATAGGAAGGCGCGTCCGGCGCCCCCCTTAGGCCGGGCTCAGGGGCTCTCCTCTGGAGGGCCTCTAACCTGGCCAATGTGACGAGGGAGGTTCTCGGGCACCATGTGGAGGTGTGCTTCAACGTGCGCTTCCATGAAGAAAGCGCAGGGCGCGAGGCACCAGGTGCTCAGGAGTTCATCACCAAGGCAATCAAGGAGATTCAGGAGGCTAGAGCTATGCGGGGCGATCGCCGCCCACCACCAGGCGCGGCTCCCTGCCCCGACGAGGACAGGGAGTTGCACGTCTGCGTCGACATTCTTGGGCTCAATAGGGTTGCGTCTCAGCAGCTCTTCTGGCTGTCCTGTGTTGGCCGATGTGAGGGCGCCCCTCATAGCTATGTTCGCATGCCTTTTGGTTTGCTGAACATGGCTGCCGCATTCCAGCGCCACATACGGGGCGTCTTGGCAGCTCAAGAGGCCAGGAGTTGGGCGATCCAAGAGGATATAGCGATGGATCCTCACGAGCCCCCCGGACCTCCAAAGCCTCCCAAGGTTCAGGACCAGGGTGGCTCATGAGGAGCGTCCTCTACAACGCGCGTCTTCAACTACCCAAACAACTCTTCAGCAACGGTATCATGTGACATCTTTTAGTTCGTTCAGTTGGGGCCGCCCCTCAGGCTGCATTATCCCCAATCCACGTGGGTCCGTCCCTGCAACATGTATCCTTCTTGCATCCATCAGAACTGGCTTTACCTTCTTCCATGAGTTGCTTTATGATTATCATCTGTCTATCCGGTGCTTCGTCACCATGAACATCGCACGCCCTCAGAAGCCCACCCACGACCACCTCATGATTAAGGAATAGCACGGCGTATGCGCTCGGGTCCGTCCATGTAGCATCGCTAAACCCAAGAGGCTGAGCTTTGGCTCACGGGCCAGCTCTAGTGCATGTCACCTCCCATGGCCCTTGGTGCCTTGTTCTCACATGAGTTAATCGCGGGAGGATGCGTGAGGGCGCGTGACCTGGTGCCTCGTCACCACGGGAGCCGCGCGCTGGTTGTCTTTCTTTAGGACCTTCGCGTGAGAAGACTGGGCACGACGTCTGTGGTCGGGTTCGTCCCTACAACGTCGATAAAGCCAACGGCTGAGCTTTGTCTGGTGGGTTGGTCCTGTTCACGTCACCCCCTGGGGTCGTTGGTACTTGGCCTTCTCATGCGATAACCTCGGGAGATTCACTCGGCGCAGGCAGCCTAACCATCTCGCAGGACTATCACAAGCGTTCCTAGTCAAGTTCAGTGATAACCCACAAGTATAGGGGATCGCAACAATTTTTGAGGGTAAGTATTTAGCCCAAATTTATAGATTCGACACAAGGGGAGCCAAAGAATATTTGAAGGTATTAGCAGCTGAGTTGTCAATTCAACCACACTTGGAGATTAATTATCTACAGCAAAGTGATCAGTAGCAAAGTAGTTTGATAGTTTTGATAGTAGTGACAGCAGCAACGGTAACGGTAACAGTGATAGAAGTGATATTGTAGCAGTAATGATGGCAGTAGCAACAGTAGTAACTTAGCAAGAACAATATAAGATAAATTCGTAGGCATTGGATCGGTGACTTGTTGGATGATATTCAGCATGAGACAGTTATAACCTAGGGCGATATAGCACTAGCTCTAGTTCATCGATATAATGTAGGCATGTATTCCGTAAATAGTCATACATGCTTTATTAAAAGAACTTGCATGACATTTTTTGTCTTACCCTCCCGTGGCAGCGGGGTCCATATTGGAAACAAAGGGATATTAAGGCCTCCTTTTAATAGAGAACCAGAACAAAGCATTAACACATAGTGAATACATGAACTCCTCAAACTACGGTCATCACCAAGAGTGGGCTCGGTTTTTGTCACTCCGGGATTGTCGGATCATAACCGTAGTAGGTGACTATAACTTGCAAGATCGGATCTAAAACATGGATATAATGATGAATTCATAAATGGTTCAGATCTAAGTTCATGGCACCCGGGCATAAAGTGACAAGCATTAAGCATAGCAAAGTCATAGCAACATCAATCTAAGAACATAGTGGATACTAGGGATCAGGCCCTAACAAAACTAACTGGATTACATGATGAATCTCATCCAACTCCTCACTGACTAGCGAGCCTACAAAGGAATTACTCACTCCCGGTGGGGAGCATCATGGAATTGGCGATGGAGATGTGTTGGTGATGACGAAGAACGAAGATCCCCCTCTCTAGAGCCCCAAACGGACTCCAGATCTACCCTCCCGAGAAAGAACAGGGCTTGGCGGCGGCTTCGTCTCATGGATCGCGATAATTCTTTCTCCCTGATTTTTTTCTGGAATAATGTGATTTTATAGTGTCAAGGGGATCGTCAACGGGGCCACCAGGTGGGTACAACCCACCTGGGCACGCCAGGAGAGGGGGCACGCCCTGGTGGGTTGTGCTCACCCAGGGGCCCCTCTCTGGTGGGTCTTGGCTCCAAAAATCCTGTTTATTCCATAAAAATTCCTCGCAAAGTTTTGTTCCATTCTGAGAACTTCTATTTCTGCACAAAAATAACACCATGGTAGTTCTTCTGAAAATAGCGTCAGTCTGGGGTTAGTTTCATTCAAATCATGCAAATTAGAGTCCACAACAAGAGGAAAAGCATGAGAAAAAGTCGATACGTTGTAGATGTATCAACTCCCCCAAGCTTAAACCTTTGCTTGTCCTCAAGCAATTCAGTTCATAAACTGAAAGTGACAAAGAAATTTTTTTACGAACTCTTTTGCTCTTGTTTGCCTAAATAAGCTTAAACAGCACCCAGATTTTCAGCCCACATTATAACTAACCATGTCAACATAACATTTAAAGATTATAATGACTCATATCAATGACATAATCAGCTAGCGAGTAGTAATAAGATATCTCAAATAGCAACACGTTGTCAAAACAACCATGATATAATATGAGAATAGTGGTATCTCGCTAGCCCTTTCTGAGACCGCAAAACATAAATGCAGAGCACCTCCAAAGTTCAAGCAGCGATTAAACATTGTAATTCATGGTAGAAAAGATCCAGTCATGATGCACCCAACATTAGCTACACATATTGCATAAATCATGACAGTTATGCTCTACTCAGTTTCTGGCGCTTGTTTTAGAAGGTGGTGACACAACATGAAAGTAAATAGATAGTCCCTTTGCAGAGGGAAGCAGTGATTTGCAGAGGTGCCAGCGCTCACTTTTTAAAATAGAGATAAATGATATTTTGAGACATGCACCCTTCTTATTCACTTCCCGACCATCAGTTATCAATATCTTCCATGCTAAGCACGCTAGTGGCGGTTCTCAAGCGGAAATGTAAAGGTTTTGACTCCATTGGGAGTTTTTGTTTGATTATTTTAGAGATGAACTCTTTTTCATGTTTGCAGTTTGGGACTGGGCATCCCTATTATCGCCCATTTTCTCGTGCGATGGCGAATGAATAAACACTCAACCTAAGAATAACCCGCTTAGCACGGAAGATATCGACCACCTCCTGTCATTCCACGAATGATCCAGACACACAAAAAGGATAATTTTTAGAAGTTTTTAGAGGTGGCACATGCAAATTTATTTAGGACGACAGGGTAATACCGCATATAGGTAGGTATGGTGGACTCATCTGGAATAACTTTGGGTTCAAGGTTTTTGATGTACAAGCAGAGTTCCCACTTAGTACATGCGAAGGCTAGCAATTAAGATTGAGAAGCGGCCAACCAGAGAGCAACAACAATCATAACCATGCATTATGCATAAGTAACATTAGACACTAGCATGAGTAGGATATGAACACCATGAACATAAATATCATAGAGGCTATGTTGGTTTTGATTCAACTACATGCATGAACATGTGCCAAGTCAAGCCACTCGAACATTCAGAGGAGGATACCATATCATCATACTACATCACAATCATTTTAACACTATGTTGATATCCAGGATAAATCATTATCAACTCTCAGCTACTTATGCATGGCATGAGAAACTATAATCTCTAGTTGTCGTTGCAAACATGTTTAATCATAATGGGCTGAATCATGGATACTAGGTTAAACATATTTACAAAAACAGAACAAGTCGAGTTCATACCAGTTTCTCCCTGCCACAACCAGTTCATTGGATGTCGTCATTATTTCCTTTCACTTGAACAACTGAATGATATGAAAATAATAATAGTGCAAGAGTGCCATGGACTAAGCTGGAATCTGCAAGATTTTATTCAACAGGAGAAGACAAGGTAAAATGTGCTCTTTATTAGTTCAACAATTATTCATATGAGAGCCACTCAACATTTTCATCATGGTCTTCTCCTCGTTACGACTTGAATAAAAGTAAAAGAAATTCAGAGAAACACACTGAAATATTTTTGGAGTTTTTGATTTTCTAGAATGGGCAAATAAAAGGGAAAACCAACAACGAGAAAAACTATTTACACGGGAAAGCTCCCAACAAGCAAAAGAAGAACAAGGAAATCTTTTTGGATTTCTTTTTAATACTACTACTAAGCATGCATAGAAAGTAAATTACTACAACTATTTTTTTTGGTTTTTCTAAAGTTTTTTCAAACACACAAGAAGAAAGCAAGAATATAAATCTAAGCATGGATGATACATTGAAAAAGTGTGAACACCGACTAATGAAGTATGTGGACATGAATGTAATGTCGGTGGAAACACGTACTCCCCCAAGCTTAGGCTTTTGGCCTAACTTGGTAGTAGATCAGTAGCCTGGAGGGTAGTAGTCCGTGTGGAAGCTCACTGAGGCTCTCGGTGCGGATGCCTCGGCCCACCGTGCTGCCACCACTGCTGCGTTATGAGCTCGGGCCTCGCTCTCAAGAAAAAATATCTCCCCTTGCTGTGATAGTCAAAAAGAGCAGGCATAGGCAAATATGTATGCACAAAAGAGGTTTGGTTAAACAACAAATTATAAGTGAAGTCATGAATTTTTCCTTTGAGGATCTTATGATCTTTTAAGGTGTCGAAGTCTAAATACTGCGTGGGTAGGATAGGGTCAAAGGGTAAAGGTGAAACACCCAGCTCTCATGCCAAACATGTGGCATAAATTCCCCCATAGTACCAGTCACCGTTAGCATTATTCTAAAGTCTACATGCAACAATCGCTCCAAGGTTATAGTTCCATTCACCAGTAAGAGCGGTGTGAATGAGGCTCAAGTCTGGCGCACAAAGTGTGCTACAGTCTTGCTTTCCTACTATGCATTTCCCGTTAAATAATGCAAAATACTGAATTGTGGGAAAGTGGATGCTCTTTATTCTGCCTTGTGTCACTCCCCTATTTTCACCGTAACAAAGGCTAGTCAAGAAAGACTCGTACTCATCCCTCGGTGGTTCATCAAGCGAACCCCAATATGGTAGTTTGCAATGGTAAACAAACATCTCCAGTGAGATGGTAAATGGATTATCACAAACCATAAAAGACACCCCGGACTCATGAGGAAAAAATGTAAATCTTTTGACAAATGACTCAGTGAGAAGTTGGCGTTGTTCATACTTGTTTGAAAGGTAGGGACCGAGGCCAGCATTGTGAACATATTGCTCAAATTCCTCCTTAATACGCACATGCACCATATATTCATCGCAAGGCCATAAGCATGTTTTGGTGGTGGCATCATGTGTGGAACTTTCACTTGGTTCCACATAAGACCGACGAGCATAACAATCACTAGAGGATGCCCCCGAGGATCGTCTCTTCGAGGATCTCCTTCCAAATAGGTTCATCGTGTCTGCATACAATTTCTGGAAAATAAATATTTTTGAGGTGACAAAAATTTGTCAAAAAAACTTTACAAAATTGATAGAAACTACTCCTAGGGATACATAGAGGCCATAGCAAGCATTCAAACTACTTAGAACACTAAGAATTCATCATGCAAGCTCATTTATAGCAGCACTAAGAGTAGCTAATTATTCAAAGTATAAACCACTAAAACAAAAACTAATTGGACAAATGGTGGAGTCACATACCAAGCAACAATCCTCCGAAATAGTTTTTGAAACTGAGCTTCGAGCTAAGAGATCGAAATCCGCGGGTTTGAGCCCAAGAACACGGGAGAGAGAGAAGTGGGGATTTTTTTTCTGGAGGTAAGTGATGATGTGGGCTAAAGAGATAAGTGAGGGGGCCCACATGGGGACCACAACCCACCAGGGCGCGCCTGGGGGTCCTGGCGCGCCCAAGTGGGTTGTGCCCACCTGGTGCACGTCCCTCTGGTATTATTTGCACCAAAAATTCTTAAATATTCAGAAAAAAATCATATCAGGTTTTCAGAGCATTCTGAGAACTTTTATTTTTGGGTCATTTTTTATTGCACGGGAAATTCAGAAAGCAGGCAAAACATGGCATTTTATTTTATTTAACTAATAAAACCAGAAAACAGAAGGTAGGGAAAGAAGGTAGTGCTTACTAAATTCATCAACTTCATACCGTTCAAAAATGATTCATTAATAAGGTTGATCAGGTCTTATTAATAACCACTTTCGATTAGCATGAAACCAAAGAACTTTCGTAAATCACTAAGTTACCTCAATGGGGATATGCATTTCCCCAACAATAATCGTTTCATATTTCTTTTTGACATTTGGTAGAGGTATTTGAAAACTTCCAATAGTGATTGTCAGAGATTTTTCAATAAGATTAATACTATTCACTTGGAATTGTTTCTTCGGAAATTGCACCATATGCTCATTACCATTAATATGAAAAGTGACTTGCTTTTATTTCAATCAATAACATCCCTTGTAGTATTCAAGAAGGGTCTACCAAGGATAATTGACATGTTGTCGTCCTCGGGCATCTCAAGTATAACAAAGTCAGTCAAAATAGTAACATTAGCAACAAGAATGGGCACATCCTCACAAATACGGATAGGTATGGCAGTTGATTTATCAGCCATTTGCAAAGATATTTCAGTAGGTGTGAGTTTATTCAAGTCAAGTCTTTTATATAAAGATAAAGGCATAACACTAACACCAACTCCTAAATCACACAAAGCAGTTTTCACATAATTCTTTTTGATAGAGCAAGGTATAGTTGGTATACCCGGATCTCCAAGTTTTTTAGGTACTCCATATTTAAAAGTATAGTTAGCAAGCATAGTGGAGATTTCAGCTTCTGGTATTTTTCTCTTATTCGTGATGATGTCTTTCATATACTTTGCATAAGGAGGCATTTTTAAGATGCCAGTCAAGCGAGTGCGCAAAAATACTAACCTCAGCATCTCTGCAAAGCGTTCAAATTCTTCATCATCTTTTCTTTTAGTTGACTTGGGTGGAAAAGGAATAGGTTTTTGAACCAACGGTTCTCTTTCTTTGCCGTGTTTTCTAGCAACAAAGTCTCTTTTATCATATCTTCTATTCTTAGGTTGTGGGTTATCAAGATCAACGGGTGGTTCTATCTCAACATCATTATCTGGTTCTTTATCATGATTTGGTTGAGTGTCTTCATGAACCTCATCATTATCTTTTTCATTATCACTAGCTGGATGTTCACTACCAGATTGAGTTTCAGCATCAGAGATAGAAGTTTCATTTTCATTATCAGGAGGTTTGTCTATTTTAGGTTCACTAGAAGCATGCAAAGTCCTATCATCTTTATTTTTATTTTCCTTTTTAGAAGGACTAGGTGCATTAGCATTAGCTCTTTGTGAATCTTGTTCAATTCTTTTTGGGTGTCCCTCAGGATAAAGTGGTTCCTGAGTCATTTTACCTCCTCTAGTTGCAACTCTAACAGCAAAGTCATGTATATTATGATTCATTTCATCAAGTAATTCTCTTTGTGATTTAGGGACTTGTTGTAACTGGGTTTGAACCATAGAGGCATGTTTTACAACACCTCTAACATCATTTGAGATTCGAAATAACAAGTCACTCAAGTGAGCAATCATATCAGAGTTATATTTCAATTGTTTCATAACATTTTCATTGAAGTGATCTTCTTTTCTAATGTAATTGTCAAACTCATAAAGGCATTGACTAGGATGTTTATTATGAGGATCATCACTATCATTGAATTTCATTGAAGATTTTACCTCTACCACCTTGGGTGGTGGTGGTGCTTCAAGCCCATGTATTTCTTTGATAGGTGGTAAATTTTTAACATCCTCGGCCTTAATACCTTTTCCTTCATAGATTTCTTTGCCACTTGCATATCTTCAGGACTGAGATATAAGATACCCCTCTTCTTCGGAGTGGGTTTAGGCGGTGGTTTAGGAACAGTCCAGTCATCATAATTTTTCAATATGTTATTCAATAATTCTTCAGCTTGAGCAATAGTTCGTTCCCCGAAAACACAACCAGCACAACTATCTAGGAAGTCCCTAGAAGCATCGATTAGTCCATTATAGAAGATATCAAGTATTTCATTTTTCTTAAGAGCATGATCAGGCAAAGCATTAAGTAACTGGCAAAGCCTCCCCCAAGCTTGTGGAAGACTCTCTTATTTAGTTTGAATAAAGTTAAATATTTCCTGTAAGGTAGCTTGTTTCTTATGAGCAGAAAAATATTTTCCAGAGAAGTAGTAAATCATATCCTAGGGACTACACACACAACCAGGAGTAAGAGTATTGTACCAAGCTTTAGCATCACCCTTTAATGAGAAAGGAAATAATTTGAGAATAAAGTAGTATCGAGTTTTATCATCATGAGTACAAAGGGTGGCTATATCAACTTAGTAAGATGGGCCACAACAGTTTCAGTCTCATAACCATGGAAAGGATTAGATTCAACCAAAGTGATTAACTTTGGGTCGACAGAGAATTCATAATCCTTATCAGCAATAGCAATAGGTGAAGTAGCAAACTTAGGATCACATTTCATTCTAGCATTCAGAGATTTTTCTTTATACTTGTGTAATAATTTCTCTAGATCATCTCTATCCTTACAAGCAAGAATATCTCTAGTTGCCTCTTCACTCATAACATAGCCTTCCGGTACCTCAGGCAATTCATATCTAGGAGAGCTAGATCTAGCAAGTGTTTCAGGAGTTTCAGTTTCAAGCTCATCATCAGATTCAACAACATCATGTTGTATTACTCTAGCAATTTGTTCATCAAGAAATTTACCAAGTGGCACATCATCATTATCGAGCATGGTACTAGCATCATCATAAGCATCATTCATAGTAGAAGTATCATCAATAACTTGCGACATATCATAATTAATAGCATGTGGTGGTGTTGCAAGTTTACTCATAACAGAAGGTGAATCTAAAGCAAAAATGGATGGCAGTTCCTTACCTCCCCTCGTCCTTGAGGGGAATATCTTAGTCTTTGGATCCTTCAGATTCTTCATAGTGATAAATTGATAATAATCCCAAGTGACTCAACAAATATAGCTATGCTCCCCGGCAACGGCGCCAGAAAAAAGGTCTTGATAACCCACAAGTATAGGGTATCACAACAGTTTTCGAGGGTAAGTATTTAACCCAAATTTATAGATTCGACATGAGGGGAGCCAAAGAATATTTGAAGGTATAGCAGCTGAGTTGTCAATTCAACCACACCTGGAGACTAATTATCTGCAGCAAAGTGATCAGTAGCAAAGTAGTTTGATAGTTTTGATAGTAGTGACAGCAGCAACGGTAATGGTAACAATGATAGCAGTGATATTGTAGCAATAACGATAGCAGTAGCAACAATAGTAACTTAGCAAGAACAATATAAGATAAAATTGTAGGCATTGGATCGGTGACTTGTTGGATGATATTCATCATGAGACAGTTATAACCTAGGGCGATACGGCACTAGCTCTACTTTATCGACATAATGTAGTTATGTGTTCCGTAAATAGCCATACGTGCTTTATTAAAAGAACTTGCATGACATCTTTTGTCCTACCCTCCCGTGGCAGCGGGGTCCATATTGGAAACTAAGGGATATTAAGACATCCTTTTAATAGAGAACCGGAACAAAGCATTAACACATAGTGAATACATGAACTCCTCAAACTACGGTCATCACCGCGAGTGGGCCCGGTTGTTGTCACTCCGGGATTGTCGGATCATAACCGTAGTAGGTGACTACAACTTGCAAGATCGGATCTAAAACATGGATATAATGATGAATTCATAAATGGTTTAGATCTCAGTTCATGGCACCCGTGCCCAAAGTGACAAGCATTAAGCATAGCAAAGTTATAGCAATATCAATCTAAGAACATAGTGGATACTAGGGATCAGGCCCTAACAAAACTAACTCGATTACAAGATGCATCTCATCCAACTCCTCACAGACCAGTGAGCATACGAAGGAATTACTCACTCCCAGTGGGGAGCATCATGGAGATGGCGATGGAGATGTGTTGGTGATGACGAAGAACAAAGATCCCCCTCTCCGGAGCCCCAAACGGACTCCAGATATGCCCTCCTGAGGAAGAACGGGGCTTGGCGGCAGCTTCGTCTCGTGGATCGTGATAATTCTTTCTCCCTGATTTTTTCTGGAATAATGTGATTTTATAGTATCAGGGGATCATCAATGGGGCCACCAAGTGGGTACAACCCACCTGGGCGCGCCAGGAGAAGGGGCGCACCCTGGTGGGTTGTGCCCACCCAGGGGCCCTCTCTAGTGGGTCTTGGCTCCAAAAATCCTCTTTTATTCCATAAAAATTCCTCGCAAAGTTTCGTTCCATTCCGAGAACTTTTATTTCTACACAAAAACAACACCATGGTAGCTCTGCTGAAAACAGCATCAGTCCGGGGTTAGTTTCATTCAAATCATGGAAATTAGAGTCCAAAACAAGAGGAAAAGCATGAGAAAAAGTCGATACATTGGAGACGTATCATTCAGGCGCAACCCGCCTTGAGGTAGGGCCTCGTGAGTCCCGCGCTAGCTCACGAGTGCCCGGACACACCTCCTCTAGCCCTGTCGTGAAAGCCTCATGTCAGGGCGGGGCTGTACACGCCCCGGGGTCTCTCCTCAGAGTGAGCCCCCACCTACGTACCAGTGGAAGCACCATGCTCCGTGCTAGCAGTCGACACAGCACCATGCTCCGCGCTGGTGAGAAACAACTGAGGGTAGCCTCATGGTTGTAGCAACCTCAGGTGAGCCACCAGGCTCAATGCTTAGCCTCACCGCATTGCTTTCCCTCCGGAGAGTAGCGCGAGGGGGCTGGGCATGGGGGCTACGCTCAGGTCACGCCTGGCGTACGCCACCTCAATAGGTCCCACGGACCTGGTCTTTGCGCACCCCTCCCGAGCAAGAGCCCGACGAGGAAAGGTATGATGGTCTGTTCATACATCAAGGGGGACCCCTAAGCATCACGTCTTAGGGGCCTTACTGGTCATGTAGCCCCTCACCCCTTGGTCTTGTCCTGGCAATCCAGACGACCCAACGGTGGCTGAGGTATGTGCGGGGCCGGGCCCTATCGACGCAGAATGCCAAGACCTGCTCCCGTATCTCCCTTCCAAGGGATGTTTGTACGTCAAAGGGGACCCCTGAGCATCGCGGCTCAGGGGCCTAACTGGTCACGTAACCCCTCACCCCTTGGTCTCGTCCTGGCTATTCGGACGACCCAACGACGGCTGAGGTATGTGCGGGGCCAGGCCCTGCCGACGTAGAACGCCAAGATCTGCTCCCGCACCTCCTTTCCGAGGGTTGTTCGTATGTCAAGGGGGACTCCTGAGCATCGCGACTCAGGAGCCTAACTGGTCATGTAGCCCCTCACCCCTTGGCCTCATCCTGGTGATCCGGATGATCCAATGGCAGCTGAGGTATGCACGGGGCCGGGCCCTGCCGACACAGAACACTAAAGCAAACAAAAAGGAGATCGTGGAGCCCTAGCAAATTAGTACAAACCATATTGTCTCTTAAAAGTACCAAGCACAAGTTCTTACGCCTCCACGAGGCACGATACATGTTGCAGAGCTGAAACAGGGGGAAGCGCCACCATCAAGCCTCTTCTTCAGCCTTGGGCATCGTCATCGCTCGCCTAGGGAGCCCCCTTGTCCTTGTCACCAGCCCTAGCCACGGGGTTGACGGCGAGGAACTTCTTCAGCAGGGCCTCCACCTAATCCTTCACGGCCTCAGCAGAAGCAGTGCAGCACTCGGGGTCCACATGCTCGAGCAAGGTATCAAAGTCGAAGCTGGTGTCCCAGAGATAGAGGTGGCTGAAGACATGCGTCAGGGCCGAGGAAGAAAGCATGCGGGCCTCTCCCTCCACAATAGGGCCTACTCCGACGATGATGCCCTCGAGTGCTGCGACGAGCTTAGGGAGCAGCATGACGGGACCCTGCTCCGGAGTCGCCATCGGCTCCTTGTGCTCGCCCCCGAAGAGATCCTGCAACGCCTTGGGGGACCTCATCTCGAGGGAGACAAAGGCATCGCGCCCCATGGGAGCCGCGTCCTCAGCCTTGGCAAAGAGCTTCTCCCTGGCCTCCAGCCGAGCCTTCTCGTCGGAGAAAAGCTTGGCATGGGACACCTGGGCCGCCTCCACCTCCTTCCTCAACTTCTCTAGGCAGCCGCGTCAAAGAAATATGCCCTAGAGGCAATAATAAAGTTATTATTTATTTCCTTATTTCATGATAAAAGTTTATTATTCATGCTAGAATTTTATTAACCGGAAACATAATACATGTGTGAATACATAGACAAACATAGTGTCACTAGTATGCCTCTACTTGAGTAGCTCGTTAATTAAAGATGGTTATGTTTCGTAACCATAGACATGAATTGTCATTTGATTAACCTGATCACATCATTAGGAGAATGATGTGATTGACTTGACCCATTCTGTTAGCTTAGCACTTGATCGTTTAGTATGTTGCTATTGCTTTCTTCATGACTTATACATGTTCCCATGACTATGAGATTATGCAACTCCCGTTTACCAGAGGAACACTTTGTGTGCTACCAAACGTCACAACGTAACTGGGTGATTATAAAGGTGCTCTATAGGTGTCTCCGAAGGTACTTGTTGGGTTGGCGTATTTTGAGATTAGGATTTGTCACTCCGATTGTCGGAGAGGTATCTATGGGCCCACTCAGTAATGCACATCACTATAAGCCTTGCAAGCATTGTAACTAATGAGTTAGTTGCGGGATGATGTATTACGGAATGAGTAAAGAGACTTGTCGGTAACGAGATTGAACTAGGTATTGATGTACCGACAATCGAATCTCGGGCAAGTAACATACTGATGACAAAGGGAACAACGTATGTTGTTATGCGGTTTGACCGATAAAGATCTTCGTAGAATATGTAGGAGCCAATATGGGCATCCAGGTTCCGCTATTGGTTATTGACCAGAGAGATGTCTCAGTCATGTCTACATAGTTCTCGAACCCGTAGGGTCTGCATGCTTAACGTTCGTTGATGATATAGTATTATATGAGTTATGTATGTTGGTAACCGAATGTTGTTCGGAGTCCCGAATGAGATCACGGACATGACGAGGAACTCCGGAATGGTCCGGAGATGAAGTTTAATATATGGGATAATGTTGTTTGCTCTCCGGAAGGGTTCCGGAATTCACCGGAAGGGGTTCCGAATGTTTCCTGAAATGTTTGGGTACGAGAACACGTTATTTGGGCCAAAGGGGAAAGCCCATAAGGTTTTTGGAAAGCGCAAAAGGAAGTTTTGCGGAGTCCAGGGGCCAGACGCGAGGGTCCCTGGCATCTGGGTCCAGACGCCGGGAACCCTGGCGTCTGACCCTGGAGTCCGAGAAGGACTCTTGCCTTTCAGGTGAAACCGACTTTGTTTAGTCTTTTACTCCCAGTTTCGACCCCAAGGCTCAACATATAAATAGAGGGGCAGGGCTAACACCAAAGACACATCAAGAAACACCAAGCCGTGTGCCGGCAACCCCGTCCCCTGTAGTTTATCCTCCTTCATAGTTTCTGTAGTGCTTAGGCGAAGCCCTGCGGAGATTGTTCTTCACCAACATTGTCACCACGCCGTCATGCTGCCGGAACTCATCTACTACTTCGCATGTCTTGCCAGATCAAGAAGGCGAGGATGCCATCGAGCTGAATGTGTGCAGAACTCGGAGGTGCCCTGCATTCGGTACTTGGATCGGTCGGATCGTGAAGACGTACGACTACATAAATCGCGTTGATAAATGCTTCCGCTTAGCGATCTTCAAGGGTATGAAGATACACTCCCCCTCTTGTTGCTATGCATCACCATTATCTTGCGTGTGCGTAGGAAAATTTTGAAATTACTACGTTCCCCAAAGTGGCATCCGAGCCTGGTTTTATGCGTAGATGTTATATGCACGAGTAGAACACAAGTGAGTTGTGGGCGATACAAGTCATACTGCTTACCAGCATGTCATACTTTGGTTCGGCGGTATTGTTGGATGAAGCGGCCCGGACCTACATTACGCGTACGCTTACGGGAGACTGGTTCTACAGACGTGCTTTGCACATAGGTGGCTGGCGGGTGTCAGTTTCTCCAACTTTAGTTGAACCGACTGTGGCTACGCCTGGTCCTTGAGAAGGTTAAAACAACACTAACTTGACGAACTATCATTGTGGTTTTGATGCGTAGGTAAGAACGGTTCTTGCTAAGCCCGTAGCAGCCACGCAAAACTTGCAACAACAAAGTAGAGGACGTCTAACTTGTTTTTGCAGGGCATGTTGTGATTTGATATGGTCAAGACGTGATGCTATATTTTATTGTATGAGATGATCATGTTTTGTAACCGAGTTATCGGCAACTGGCTGGAGCCATATGGTTGTCGCTTTATTGTATGCAATGCAATCGCCTTGTAATTGCTTTACTTTATCACTAAGCGGTAGCGATAGTCGTAGAAGCAATAGGTGGCGAAACGACAACAATGCTACGATGGAGATCAAGGTGTCACGCCGGTGACGATGGTGATCATGACTGTGCTTCGGAGATGGAGATCACAAGCACAAGATGATGATGGCCATATCATATCACTTATATTGATTCCATGTGATGTTTATCGTTTATGCATCTTATTTTTCTTTGATTGACGGTAGCATTATAAGATGATCTCTCACTAAATTTAAAGGTATAAGTGTTCTCCCTGAGTACGCACCGTTGCGAAAGTTCTTCGTGCTGAGACACCACGTGATGATCGGGTGTGATAGGATCTACGTTCAAATACAACGGGTGCAAAACAGTTGCACACGCGGAATACTTAGGATAAACTTGATGAGCCTAGCAAATACAGATATGGCCTCGGAACACTGAGACCAAAAGGTCGAGCGTGAATCATATAGTAGATATGATCAACATAATGATGTTCACCATTGAAAACTACTCCATCTCACGTGATGATCAGACATGGTTTAGTTGATTTGGATCACGTGATCACTTAGATGATTAGAGGGATGTCTATCTAAGTGGGAGTTCTTAAGTAATATGATTAATTGAACTTTAATTTATCATGAACTTAGTCCTGGTAGTATTTTGCAAATTATGTTGTAGATCAATAGCTCGCGTTGTTGCTTTCATATGTTTATTTTGATATGTTCCTAGAGAAAAACTATGTTGAAAGATGTTAGTAGCAATGATGCGGATTGGATCCGTGATCTGAGGATTATCCTCGTTGCTGCACAGAATAATTATGTCCCTGATGCACCGCTAGGTGATAGACCTATTGCAGGAGCAGATGCAGACGTTATAAATGTTTGGCTAGCTCAATATGATGACTACTTGATAGTTCAGTGCACCATGCTTAATGGCTTAGAATCGGTACTTCAAAGACGTTTTGAACGTCATGGACCATATGAGATGTTCCAGGAGTTGAAGTTAATATTTCAAGCAAATACCCGAGTTGAGAGATATGAAGTCTCTAACAAGTTCTATAGCCAAAAAGATGGAGGAGAATTGCTCAACTAGTGAGCATGTGCTCAGATTGTCTGGGTACTACAATCGCTTGAATCAAGTGGGAGTTAATCTTCCAGATAAGATAGTGATTGACAGAGTTCTCTAGTCACCGTCACCAAGTTACTAGAACTTTGTGATGAACTATAGTATGCAAGGGATGACGAAAACGATTCCCGAGCTCTTCGTGATGTTGAAATCGACGAAGGTAGAAATCAAGAAAAGAGCATCAAGTGTTTATGATTGACAAGACCACTAGTTTCAAGAAAAGGGCAAAGGGAAAGAAAGGGAACTTCAAGTAGAATGACAAGCAAGTTGTCACTCCCGTGAAGAAGCCCAAAGATGAACCAAAGCCTGAAACTGAGTGCTTCTACTGCAAAGGAAATAATCACTGCGGAAATGCCCTGAATATTTGGTGGATAAGAAGGATGGCAAAGTGAACAAGGGTATATTTGATATACAGGTTATTGATGTGTACCTTACTAGTGTTTATAGTAGCCCCTGGGTATTTGATACTTGTTCGGTTGCTAAAAATTAGTAACTCGAAACAGGAGTTACAGAGTAAACAAAGACTAGTTGAGGGTGAAGTGACGATGTGTGTTGGAAGTGGTTCCAAGATTGATATGATCATCATCGCACACTCCCTATACTTTCGGGATTAGTGTTAAACCTAAATAAATGTTATTTGGCGTTTGTGTTGAGCATGAATATGATTTGATCATGTTTATTGCAATACGTTTATTCATTTAAAATCAGAGAATAATTGTTGTTCTGTTTAAATGAATAAAACCTTCGATGGTCATACACCCAATGAAAATAGTTTGTTGGATCTCGATCGTAGTGATACACATATTCATTATATTGATGCCAAAAGATGCAAAGTTGATAATGATAGTGCAACTTATTTGTGGCACTGCCGTTTGGGTCATATCGGTGTAAAGCGCATGAAGAAACTCCATAAAGATGGATTTTGGAATCACTCAATTATGAATCATTTGATGCTTGCGAACCGTGCCTTACGGGCAAGATGACTAAAACTCCACTCTCCAGAACAATGGAACGAGCTACTGACTTGTTGGAAATAATACATACCGATGTATGCAATCCAATGAGTGTTGATGCTCGTGGCGAGTATCGTTATTTCCTGACCTTCACAGATGATTTGAGCAGATATGGGTATATCTACTTAATGAAACACAAGTCTGAAACATTTGAAAAGTTCAAAGAATTTCAGAGTGAAGTGGAGAATCATCGTAACAAGAAAATAAAGTTTATACGATCTGATCGTGGAGGAGAATATTTGAGTTACGAGTTTGGCCTTCATATAAAACAATGTGGAATAGTTTCACAACTCACGCCACATGGAACACCACAGTGCAATGGTGTGTCTGAACATCGTAACCACACTTTATTGGATATGGTGTGATCTATGATGTATCTTACCGATTTACCACTATCGTTTTGGGGTTATGCATTAGTGACAGTTGCATTCACGTTAAATAGGGCACCATCTAAATCCGTTGAGACGACACCGTATGAACTATGGTTTAGCAATAAACCTAAGCTGTCGTTTCTTAAAGTTTGGGGTTGCGATGCTTATGTGAAAAAGTTTCAACCTGATAAGCTCGAACCCAAATTGGAGAAATGTGTCTTCATAGAATACCCAAAGGAAACTGTTGGGTACACCTTCTATCACAGATCCGAAGGCAAGATATTAGTTGCTAAGATGGATCCTTTCTAGAGAAGGAATTTCTCTCGAAAGAAGTGAGTGGGAGGAAGTAGAGCTTGATAAGGTAACTGTACTTGCTCCCTTATTGGAAAGTAGTTCATCACATAAACCGGTTCCTATGACGCCTACACCGATTAGTGAGGAAGTTAATGATGATGATCATGAAACTTCGGATCAAGTTACTACCGAACCTCGTAGGTCCACCAGAGTAAGATCCGCACCAGACTGGTATGGTAATCCTATTCTGGAGGTCATGTTACTTGACCATGACGAACCTACGAACTATGAGGAAGCGATGATGAGCCCAGATTCCGCAAAATGGCTTGAGGCCATGAAATCTGAGATGGGATCCATGTATGAGAACAAAGTGTGGACTTTGGTGGACATGCCCGATGATCGGCAAACCATAGAAAATAAATGGATCTTCAAGAGGAAGACAGACGCTAATAGTAGTGTTACTATCTACAAAGCTCGACTTGTCGCAGAAAGTTTTTCGACAAGTTCAAGGTGTTGAATACGATGAGATTTTCACACTCGTATCAATGCTTAAGTCTGTCCGAATCATGTTAGCAATTGCCACATTTTATGATTATGAAATTTGGCAAATGGATGTCAAAATTGCATTCCTAAATGGATTTCTGGAAGAAGGGTTGTATATGATGCAACCAGAAGGTTTTGTCGATCCGAAAGGTGCTAACAAAGTGTGCAAGCTCCAGCGATCCATTTATGGACTGGTGCAAGCCTCTAGGAGTTGGAATAAACGCTTTGATAGTTTGATCAAAGCATATGGTTTTATACAGACTTCTGGAGAAGCCTGTAATTACACGAAAGTGAGTGGGAGCTCTGTAGCATTTTTGATATTATATGTGGATGACGTATTGTTGATTGGAAATGATATAGAATTTCTGGATAGCATAAAAGGATACTTGAATAAAATTTTTAAAATGAAATACCTCGGTGAGCGCATACCTTGATAAGATTTTTCAATGAGCGCATACCTTGATAAGATTTTGAATGAGTTCAAAATGGAACAGTCAAAGAAGGAGTTCTTGCCTTTGTTGCAAGGTGTGAAGTTGAGTAAGACTCAAAACCCGACAATGGCAGAATGTAGAAAAAGAATGAAAAGGCATTCCCTATGCCTCAGTCATAGGTTCTATAAAGTATTCTATGTTGTCTACTAGACCTATTGTATACCTTGCTCTGAGTTTGGCAAGGGAGTACAATTTTTGATCTAGAAGTAGATCACTAGACAGTGGTCAAGAATATCCTTAGTAAGTACTAAGGAAATATTTTCTCGATTATGGAGGTGATAAAAGAGCCCGTCGTTAAGAGTTACATCGGTGCAAGCTTTTACACCGATCCAGATGACTCTAAGTCTCAATCTGGATACATATTGAAAGTGGGAGCAATTAGCTAGAGTAGCTCCGTGCAGAGCATTGTATATAGAGAATAATTTGCAAAATACATACGGCTCTGAATGTGACAGACCCGTTGGCTAAACTTCTCTCACGAGCAAAACATGATCATACCTTAGTACTCTCTGGGTGTTAATCACATAGCAATGTGAACTAGATTATTGACTCTAGTAAAACTTTGGGTGTTGATCACATGACGATGTGAACTATGGGTATTAATCACATACAGATGTGAATATGGGTGTTGAATCACATGGCGATGTGAACTACATTATTGACTCTAGTGCAAGTGGGAGACTGAAGGAAATATGCCCTAGAGGCAATAATAAAGTTATTATTTATTTCCTTATTTCATGACAAATGTTTATTATTCATGCTAGAATTGTATTAACCGGAAACATAATACATGTGTGAATACATAGACAAACATAGTGTCACTAGTATGCCTCTACTTGACTAGCTCGTTAATTAAAGATGGTTATGTTTCCTAACCATAGACATGAGTTATCATTTGATTAACGGGAGATTGACTTGACCCATTCAGTTAGCTTAGCACTTGATCGTTTAGCATGTTGCTATTGCTTTCTTCATGACTTATACATGTTCCCATGACTATGAGATTATGCAGCTCCCTTTACCGGAGGAACACTTTGTGTTCTACCAAACGTCACATCGTAACTGGGTGATTATAAAGGTGCTCTACAGGTGTTTCCGAAGGTACTTGTTGGGTTGGCGTATTTCGAGATTAGGATTTGTCACTCCGATTGTCGGAGAGGTATCTCTGGGCCCACTCAGTAATGCACATCACTATAAGCCTTGCAAGCATTGTAACTAATGATTTAGATGCGGGATGATGTATTATGGAACGAGTAAAGAGACTTGCCGGTAATGAGATTGAACTACATATGGATATACCGACGATCGAATCTCGGGCAAGTAACATACCGATGACAAAGGGAACAACGTATGTTGTTATGCGGTTTGACCGATAAAGATCTTCGTAGAATATGTAGGAGCCAATATGGGCATCCAGGTTCCGCTATTGGTTATTGACCAGAGAGATGTCTCAGTCATGTCTACATAGTTCTCGAACCCGTAGGGTCCGCACGCTTAACGTTCGTTGATGATATAGTATTATATGAGTTATGTATGTTGGTAACCGAATGTTGTTCGGAGTCCCGAATGAGATCACGGACATGACGAGGAACTCCGGAATGGTCCGGAGATGAAGTTTAATATATGGGATAATGTTGTTTGCTCTCCGGAAGGGTTCCGGAATTCACCGGAAGGGGTTCCGAATGTTTCCTGAAATGTTTGGGTACGAGAACACGTTATTTGGGCCAAAGGGGAAAGCCCACAAGATTTTTGGAAAGCGCAAAAGGAAGTTTTGTGGAGTCCAGGGGCCATACGCGAGGGTCCCTGGCGTCTGGGTCCAGATGCCGGGAACCCTGGCGTCTGGCCCTGGAGTCCGAGAAGGACTCTTGCCTTTCGGGTGAAACTGACTTTGTGGAGTCTTTTACTCCAAGTTTCGACCCCAAGGCTCAACATATAAATAGAGGGGCATGGCTAGCACCAAAGACACATCAAGAAACACCAAGCCGTGTGCCAGCAACCCCGTCCCCTCTAGTTTATCCTCCGTCATAGTTTCCGTAGTGCTTAGGCGAAGCCCTGCGGAGATGGTTCTTCACCAACACCGTCACCATGTCGTCGTGCTGCCGGAACTCATCTACTACTTCGCCTGTTTTGCTGGATCGAGAAGGCGAGGACGTCATTGAGCTGAACGTGTGCAGAACTCGGAGGTGCCATGTGTTCGGTACTTGGATCGGTCAGATCGTGAAGACGTACGACTACATCAACCGCGTTGATAAACGCTTCCGTTTAGCGATCTTCAAGGGTATGAAGATACGCTCCCCCTCTCGTTGCTATGCATCACCATGATGTTGCGTGTGGGTAGGAAAATTTTGAAATTACTACGTTCCCCAACACCGCATTTCATGGCCTGCTCCCGGGTTGCCTGCGCCAGCTCGGCGTCACGATCGGCAACCGCAGCTTCTCGGGCCTTCAGCTCCTCCTCCTGCACCTCGAGCTGACGGGCCTGGGTGGCCTGCTGATCGTGGAGGGTCTTCAGCTCGGCCTCCACCGCATGGAAGCGCTCCTCGGCGACCTTGCCTTCCTTCAGCGCCACATCACGGGCGGCTGCGGCTAGGTCGGCCACCTTCCAGCCCTCCACCGTGGATGTCGCGGCTTGACCCCAGGCCTCCCTGACAGATGCATCGGCCTGGAGCCACCCCGAGACCAGCTCTAGGCGTCCCGACGCCCTACGCCGGTCCGGATCCTGAAGATTGTTCCGGAGCCGATCCAGCGTGAAGAGGGCCTACTCCAGAGGACCGGGCGCGGCAGAAGAACCACAACCCGTCAGTGTGGCAGACGGCAGAGGAGATGGTGCCAGCGTCCAGACTGGCGAAGCAGCAGCAGTAGAGAGGGTCGGGGGCTCCAGAGCCCTCGGCCCCCCAGCAGACGAGCTAAGGGCGAGCGCCTCCAGAGTCGGCTCGGCTGCAGGGGTTGGCTCCTCCTGAGGCTTGGCCCCAAAGCCTCGGGAGGACGATGCCGCTGCAGGAGCATGAAGGGCAGCCCTGTCCTTATAAGCCGGAGTCGTCGCGACCACAGCAGGACGCTTGGCCTCGGTGGCTCCAACGTCCTCCTTCCTCCTCTTCGCCACTAACGTCAGCCTGGCATCAGGATGAAGATATTGAGTACTGCATCGAAATCAAAGAGCAAGGGCAAGGAGATACACTTACTGATCCTCGGCGACGTAATTCCTCCTCCCGCGCAGGAGCGCAAGCTTCCCAGACACGAGCGGCGCCGCGCTTTCAGAGTCGGGTAGGTGCATGGCCAACTCTGCGCTGTATGCTAGCGACGAAGTAGGAGCGCCGCTTTGGGGAATCAACACTGACCTGTCCCTCTTCGGGACCCCCCTACTTCAGCTTGTTCAGAGGGGCCTCCAAGGTGGCTTCCGAGGAGGGATCACCGGTGGACATCGGCACCGGGGAGCCCGAAGGCAAGGAAGGCTTCGGCGATACGAGCCCCCGCTCGTTGAAGACAGGCATGGCAGCGGCTATCTCCTCCCAGTCATCACGACGGTACAACAGGAGATGGGTGTCCGGGGGGCCACCCTAGTCCTTCCCAGGCAAGGTGCACACAACTTTTCTCAACTCCTCGTCGGACAAGTTGTTTTGGCGCAACCGTAGGTCCTCTTTCGTGCCCGTGAATCTCCACAGGGGGCGCGAGTGCGCCTCGAGTAGCGCCAGGCACTGCTTCAGGAACTCCTTGACGATCATGGCCCCCGTCAGCCTCTTCGCCTTCAGGTCGGCCATCATCTTCTCCAGCAGTTGCTCCGCCCGGGGGTTAGTGAGCTTCTCGTGAACCCATCCATCCCGAGGCATCGGCAGCCCGGTCGGCAACTCTAGCCGAGTGTGGGAGCGCTTGGCATCCATGAAGATCCACTTGTTCCGGAAGTCCTCCACCTTCCTCCCGGCCCAAGAGATCGCGTTGCTGCCGTTGGCCGCGACGAAACTGGCGCACCCAGAGCACTGGCTGCTGCTCGTCCGGAGGTAGAAGAAGTGGCGGAACAACACAACGGAGGGCATCACCCCCATGAACACCTTGCAGCAGAAGGCGAAGATTGACAGAAGGAGGATGGAGTTGGGGTGAACATGGAGGGCATGGAGCCCGTAATGGCGAAGGATGGCGTAGAAGAAACTGGAGAAAGGAGGAACCAGCCCGACAAAGACATTGTGCATAAAGAAGGGGTAGAAGGTGCTGCCCAAGGATTCCGGCTTGGCGGAGCCGACCCGAAGTGCCATCTCTCCCCCCTTGTTGCTGCTGCCCGCCGTCAGCTGCAGCACGACGGTGAGGTGCTTCTCCTCGGTGATAGTGGACGCGCTCAGGGCTGGCTCGAACCAAGGAGCTGAGCATGCGGTCGGGGCCGAAGCCTTGTCAGTAGCCAACGGGCGTGAGCTTGGGGGAAGAGGTCTGGCAGATCTAGAGATTTTCCGCGCAGAGGGAGAAGGGGATCTGGAGCAAGACAAAGAGAAGGAAATGAAGTCTTAGCGGCAAGCGCCAGCCCTTTTGTCAGCCAGGAACGGTTTTCAAGGCAGCTTGGGGAAGCGGAGATGCCCATGTCCCATCAATCGCCACATGTGGACCAAGGCCGCGGGCAGTTAGGGCCTGCGGCGCTCCGCACTTTCCCTTTGGCTTCGCCTCAAAGCCAAGTCCGAGCGCGCCTTGGGCCTGGGAGCTACTGTCGGTGTTCTGGGAACGAGGGTACCCAGACTTGCCTGCCTGCGGCCCACGGCGTGGCTCCATCTATGGCCTGGTATGGCCCAGCTTCGACATCGACAACTCAAGACCCTCGCGAGGCGGATGTCGGTGTCAAAACCGGCGGATCTCGGGTAGGGGGTCCCGATCTATACGTCTAAGGCTAATGGTAACAGGAGGCAAGGGACACGATGTTTTACCCAGGTTCGGTCCCTCTCAATGGAGGTAAAACCCTACTTCCTTCTTGATTGATCTTGATGATATGAGTTTTACAAGAGTTGATCTACCACGAGATCGTAGAGGCTAAACCCTAGAAGCTAGCCTGTGATGATTATGATTGTTCCTCTACGGACTAAACCCTCCAGTTTATATAGACATCGGAGGGGGCTAGGGTTTACACAGAGTCGGTTAGAAAGAAGGAGATCTAACATCCGGATCTCCAAGCTTGTCTTCCACGCAAAGGAGAGTCCCATCCGGACACGGGACGAAGTCTTGAGTCTTGTATCGTCACGGTCCAACAGTCCGGCCAATATATATAGTCCGGCTGTCCGGATACCCCCTAATTAAGGACTCCCTCAGTAGCCCCTGAACCAGGCTTCAGTGATGATGAGTCCGGCGCGTAGATTGTCTTCGGCATTACAAGGCGAGTTCCTTCTCCGAATACTCCAAAGTAAGTCTCGAACACTTAAATCATGTCCGGATCGGCAAGACGATTTTCTCATGCCATCATAGAGAGAACGATTATTCCACAAATATAATCTGCTGACAACTTTAGATAACGTGCCATCACACCATGGTCGAGTCATTATTCGAACCGTTTTCTCGCAACCAGCCACCGCACATATTGCGAGGCGGCTTCCTCACCACATTTTGTCGAAGCAGAGATCATGTCCCCCTATCACGGGATTCTCATCAATATGGGTATGGGTAACCCCACCACGCCATCAATCGTGGCGCTTGGGAAATAAGCGATTTTCAACGGGCAAGTGGGGAGGCGCATCGTTTTCGTCGCCATTATAAAGGGATAAGGATCCCCCATTTTTACCCACGCCTTCTTCCTCCTTTGCTTATCCATTCTCGCACCCTTGAGCTCCAGTGCCCTAGCTCATGCCTTCTCCGCACATCCAAACATGTCCGGAGCGGGAGGCAAGTGGGTGGCCTCCACCGTCAAGGAGGAGAACATTGCGAAGCTCCGGGCAGCCGGATATCAGCCGCAGACATTGCGCACCGGCTCCTGGATGCAGGGCAGATCATTCCGACTCCAGGACCCCATGAGAGGGTCGTGTTCCTTGCCCATTTTGTCCGTGGACTGGGATTTCCACTTCATCCCTTTGTCCGTGGGCTCATGTTTTACTATGGGCCGGACTTCCATGATCTAGCCCCAAATTTCGTCCTCAATATCTCGGCATTTATCGTCGTGTGCGAGGCCTTCCTCCGCATCAAGCCCCACTTTGGCCTGTGGCTACGAATCTTCTGCGTGAAGCCAAAGATCGTGAGCGGCCAGCAAGCTGAGTGCGGAGGCGCCATGGTGGGCAGGATGCCCAATGTTACCTGGCCTGACGGCTCCTTCGCGGAGACCGTGAAAGGGTAGCAATCGGGGTGGTTCTACATCACCGAGCCGCGCGATGCCAACTGGGCGGCGGCCCCCGAATTCCGATCCGGAATTCCCATGCGGCTCACTTCCTGGGAAAAGAAGGGCCTGGCCTGGGGCGAACCTGCGGAGCTGACAGGACTTCAGAACTGCATTAAAAATATGATGGACAAGAAGATCAAACTTGTCAACGTGGTCCAGGTCATGCTTTTCCGCCGAATCCTTCCGTGCCAAAGACGGGCATTCAATCTGTGGGAGTTCGATCTGGCTGAACACCAAACACTTCAAGAGCTTTATGGCACGACGCACAAGGACGCATGGAAGGTGCTATTCAAGGCCTCCGAAATACCCCCTCCCACATCCGAGGACCACGGACTCCATGTTACGCGGCTCCACCATCCAGTGAGTTTTCTACCCATCACCAGATGTACCCCTCCCAGCATATTCATGGGAGGATTTTAAGTCATCATGTGTATTTAATCAGGACTACGTGGTGACGGTGGAGCAGATCAACTGTGTGGCTCCACTGCCGGAAGATCCAGCAACCACTCTCCTGATGGAGATGCTAGTCCCGGCGCCTTACAAGGCGCCGGAAAAGAGGGCCGAGAAGAAGGCCATGGGGACCAGGAACGGTCTCCGGCGTAAGGTCACACCGGACGCCTCGTCCGAAGACGATGAGGCACGCTCATCCCACGAACGGGAGGAGGAGAAGAAAAGGGACGCCCCATCCGGGGAGGCCAAAGGGTCTAAGAGGGCGGCCTTGGGGACCATGAAGGGTCCCCGGCGCAAGGCCGTCATAGACTTGTCGTCCGAGGACGACGAGGCAGATTCCTCCCGCGGAGGCGGGGGGAAACACGAAGAATTTCCGCCTCCCCACATTGGGGAGGAGAAGAAAAGGAAAGTCGCCCTGCAGGGGGAGGCTAGGATGCCAAAGAAGGGAAAGGCGTCCCTTCCGGATCACTCCACCACGGCCACTTATAGCGAGAAGGAGTATTTTAGTGTGACTTAGCTTTATAGTTTGTTATAACGTCGAACACGTATATGCAGTCCGGCCAGGGTGGTCTTTGAGCGATTCGGCGATGAATTCGCTCCCAACGGCCACCTCTCCTCGACCTGCAGATGACACGGAGGTGTGGTGCCAAAGGGTACCAGAGCAGGGGGAGGCGGCTCTGGAGACGCCCCAAGGCAAAGTTCCAGACGCCAGGCACAAGGGGGTCAGATCCCCGCAGATTATGCTGATGAGAGCCGCAGCAAGTCAGGCTCCCAGTCGGACACTGTGCCGGAACCTCCAAAGGTTCCGGATTCGAGTAGGCAGCCCCTCGCTAAGGAGGGCGAGCCGGCCGTACCGATGACTTCCGTTGCACCAGAGGCGTCGGATAGTCTGCTGGAAGTGCTTCGCGGCGCTTCCATGGATGAAGAGCACCATACTCTTATGAGTGCGGTGATTCAGAAGGTTCAGTCCGCCAAAAGCGGATTGACCGAAGCCTGCACCAGCCTCCTGACAGGCTTTGAGGTAAGCAATCAAAAGTGTGAGAAATTATCACCCAATAGACAGTAGCCCCTGATACTCTGTTTGGTGTTCGGAAAGATAAGCCAAACGGATGGTCAACTCTAAATCACAGGAGTCTAACAGTATGTGTCTATGTGAATAAGCAGGCAGTGCTACTTGCCGCTGCTGTCCGCACAGCAGAGGTCAGCGGACTCAAATGGGACCTGGAGCAGGCCGAAGAGGAGCTCAGCCTCATGAAGAGGCAACTCGAAGAGAACAAAGGTGAGTGATACCCTGTTCACATATCATATAGAGAAGAAAAAATTGGTGACACTAACAAAAAGCGTCATGATATTGTGATAGGGGCCACAGCCAAAGTGGCGGCCCTAAAGAAAGCGCTATCCGAGGCCGAAGACAAGGCGGCCGCGGAGCGCATTGAGCGTGAAAAGCAAGATGCTAGGGTGGGCGAGGTACAGCAAGAGCTCCAGGAGCTCGGCAAGAAGTTCGAGTCCTTGGAGCGTGACTTCAAGATGAAAGAGTCTGAGCTTGCGAAGGCCCTTGTGAGCACGAAAGACACCAAGGCTGAAGCCCAAAAGGCCCAGCAGGAAATCCAGGCGGCCAAGAAGATAGCGGCGGGTAAGGCATTCATTATGCAAACCAAGCATGTGGAGGAGACATTTCTTTTACTTACCCGAATTCGGAGCTCTCCAGGGGCATTTGTAGATCTGCCACGCAGCATATCGGATGCCACGGAGTTCTATCGTGCCGAAGAGGGGAGCTCAACGGAGAAGTTGTTCTGGTCCCAGTATGGTAGAGCCGAACACCCAATGCCTCTGAGTGACCAACTGAAGCAATTGGTTGAACTCCACAGGGCGGCTGAAGTGGCCATGAAGGATTTCATAGTCCGGATGTGGCCTAGTGAGCCCCTGCCCGCCAGTTACTTCGACCTTATAAAGCGGATGGTAAATGCCTGTCCGCGGCTTGAGGTTATCAAGCGACTCGTTTGCATTGAGGGTGCCCGCCGGGCCTTTGCCCGTGCGAAGATGCATTGGGCCAAGGTGGATGCAGAGAAGCTAGGGAAAGACGGACCGCCGGAGGGCAAGGCGCATCGCTACCCCAAGAAATATTATGATGGCGTTATGAAAGGCGCTCACCTTGTGGCCGCTGAATGTACCAAGGACACAATCTTTGAGTGAATGTACTCATGTCGTCTTTGTAATATTAAAACGAATTTGTTTGCGCTATATGGTGCTTTGTTGATTTAAAATATTACCTTCTATGTGGCTATTTATAAAATTCTGAAAGTAGGCCAGTCATTGGCTTCCGCCCCCACGTAACTAGTATCGGGGTGTTCGTGGAAAACCCAGACACTCTTTATCCAAATTTTGGTCCTTGAAGGAGGTGTTTGGCGCAGCGAACAAGGCAATCGGACTATGCGGCTTTATAACTCTCACTTAGCCATAGAAGTCTACAATTTTAAATTTCGGCGAAGCCCCTAGAATTCGGAAATCTGAATTGGGGCGCTATACACGCCTAAATCGGACAAGGCCGATCCCTCGCCTGAAGCGGAAAAAAACTTTAAGGATTTAAAACCTCTTGAACAGCGACCAGCTCTCGCCGCATCATGACAGTTAGTTTTTGGCTTTCTCTACTGAGGTGCTCGTCCAGAAGAACCATGACACAATCGCAGTAGTTCTCCCTGTGCTACCTTAGCCGATATAACGGAACATAAGGTACCAAAACAAGGGAGCCGGGCAAACCCAACTATTGACCCAAGACATGATTCGGAGCTGATGCATATAATGCTATAAGTTCGGGGTGCCGCACTGTTGAAAGTGCTCGGACTTATCTTGCCGTATTATGGGGCGCCGTAAGAAGCCCCTGGCAAACTGAACGTACCAGTGTTACGGATTCAGTATAAAATAAACATTTTTAGGGAAAATGTGAAGGTAGGTATAATAAGCTGACGTTGTATGTTATTTCCCATTGATAAATAATACGTCCAAGCGTATGTGTACAATTAATGCGTTAAGCAGAAGCAAATAGGACTATTTGACATGTCCTATCCAAGGGTGGGCCGCATGCGGGGTATGTAAAATAGGTGTAACGATTATTGACAGATACCACCTAGGTATTCCCTGTGTGCGCAAAACCTTTTGCCTCCTTGGTTTTTTCTCCTGTGATAAGCCCGATGGTCTGCTGAGGGGGCTGCCCGAAAGTAGGATCCTGAAAGAGAAAGAAAGTTATTTAAAGTATGTGGCGGTCGAACCGCATTGTGGACCGCATTACCGTTGCGCCTCCGCCTATGCCCATGGTATTTTGACTGCGTAATTGTATACGCGCGGCACAAATGCTGCCTGAATGGGGCTAGGGCGGAGGCCGGGCTGCTAGTCGCGCTCTTGGCGTGCCTGGCGATCGTGTTGCAGGGTACTCCAGACTCGCTTGACGGTGTTCGGGGTTGTTGTTGCTGGATTGGTGGTTTGCTGGAGAAGGCTGCTTTGTACCTCTACCGCGAGGACCGCGGTGTGCTCTTCTGTACGGACAGAGCGGTCTGTGTTTCCATTAACTGTTATAACCCCGCGAGGTCTTGGCATCTTGAGCTTGAGGTATGCGTAGTGTGGTACCGCATTAAATCGAGCGAATGCGGTTCGTCCAAGCAGTTCATGATAGCCACTACGGAAAGGGACGATGTCGAAGATTAACTCCTCGCTTCGGAAGTTATCCGGGGATCCGAAGACCACTTCCAGTGTTATGGAGCCCGTACAACGGGCCTCTACTCCTGGAATTACAACTTTGAAGGTGGTTTTGGTGGGCTTGATCCTTGAAGGATCGATGCCCATTTTATGCACTGTGTCCCGATAAAGCAGGTTCAGGCTACTGCCACCGTCCATAAGGACTCGCGTGAGGTGGAATCCGTCAATGATTGGGTCTAGGACCAATGTGGCTGAACCACCGTGACGGATGCTAGTAGGGTGATCCCTACGATCAAATGTGATCGGACAGGCTGACCATGGGTTGAACTTTGGGGCGACTGGCTCCATCGCATGGACGTCCCTTAGTGCTCGCTTTCTTCCCGTTTGGGAATGTGGGTGGCATAGATCATATTGATTGTTTTCACCTAGGGAGGAAATTTCTTCTGTCCCCCCGTGTTCGGACGTTGGGGCTCCTTGTCATCGTCGCTGTGCAGCCCCTTGTCCTTGTTCTCAGCATTTATTTTGTCGGCCTGTTTGAACACCCAACAATCTCTGTTAGTGTGGTTTGCTAGCTTATCAGGGGTGCCGTGAATTTGGCACGAGCGATCAAGTATGCGGTCCAGACAAGACGATCCCTGATTGTTTCTTTTGAACAGATTTTTCCGCTGACCAGATTTTGGGCCACTGAATCCCGCATTAACTGCCGTGTCTTTGGTGTTGTCACCATTGTTCCGACGCTTGTGTCTGTTGCACCGTGGCTTGCCGTGACTATCGCGGACATCTGAAGTGCCAGAGGATCTAGGCGTGGTGCTACTGCGAGCCAACCAGCTGTCCTCGCCCGCGCAGAAGCGGGTCATGAGTGGCGTGAGGGCCGCCATGGACTTCAGTTTTTCTTGGCCGAGGTGTCTGGCGAGCCACTCATCGCAGATATTATGCTTAAAGGCCGTCAAGGCTTCGACGTCCGGACAGTCAACAATTTGGTTCTTTTTAGTTAGGAACCGAGTCCAGAATTTCTTGGCTGACTCTCTGGGTTGTTGGGTAATGTGACTCAAGTTGTCAGCATTCGGTGGTCGCACGTAGGTGCCTTGGAAGTTGTCGAGGAACGTGTCCTCCAGGTTTTCCAAACTGCCGATGGAATTTGCTGGCAGGCTATTCAGCCAGTGTCGGGCCGGTCCTTTGAGTTTAAGGGGAAGATACTTGATGGCATGTAGATCCTCACCGCAGGCCATGTGAATCTAGAGAAGGAAATCTTCGATCCATACTGCGGGGTCTGTTGTGCCATCGTATGATTCGATGCCTACGGGTTTAAACCCTTCTGGGAATTCGTGATCCATTACTTCGTTTGTGAAGCAGAGGGGGTGTGTGGCGCCTCTATGCTGGGCTATGTTGCTACATAGTTCAAATAAGTCTGGTCGGCTATGTTCGGCCCGGCCGGACTTGCTGATAGTGTATCCGACATGACGATCATCGTCACGTATTGGGGCGCGCCTCCGTGATCTGTAGATCGGTCTTGGCTGTCCTACCTTGTTTTTGAGTATGTCTCACAGGTCATGCCTATTGCCCTGGGCCATAGTGTATTGGCGTGGGGGTGCGGGCTGGTATTCGGGCTGATACGTTGTTTTATCCCGGCCATGAGGTGGCCGGTCAGCCTCGTCCTGTGCTGGTAGTATAGGCTCCTCCTCGAGTCGAGCTAGCAACTTGTGCTTTGGGTAACCTTTGGTGTGGCACTCGAGTCCATATTCCTCGGCTGCCAGGACTTCGGTCCACCTGTCTGTGAGCAGATCTTGATCATCTTGGAGCTGTTGCTACTTCTTTTTCAGGCTCCTCGCAGTGGCCATCAGCCGGTGCTTGAAGCGCTCCTGTTCTGCGGGATCCTCAGGCACGCCGAATTCGTCGTCGCCGAGGCTCACCTCATCTTCGGAGGGGGGCATGTAGTTGTCCTCCTTCGGGTATCCGTCTGTTGCCTGTTCGTCTGGGCTGACCTGCCTGTCTTCCTGTTTGGCCTGCTCGAAGGCAGGCTGATCGGGGTTGCATTCATCTTCGGCACCATCCGGATTGTTTTCTTCTCCTGTGCCGGTATTGCTGTGGCGGGGCTTGGCGTGGCACCGATGACGCCCATGCTTTGCTTTCTTCCTTGAGGGGTTATCCTCCATTGCCTCATCCCCATTGGTTTCTTTTGGAGTGTCCACCATATATATATCATACGAGGAGGTGGCTGTCGAGCGCCCCATGGGCAGTGGTTCCTGTTCTTCTCCTGCATTGTCATCCACACCATTGATGTCTTTGGAGTCGAAGTCAAGCACGTCGGTCAAATCATCGACGGTGGCAATGAAGTGGGTGGTGGGTGGGCAGCGAATTTTCTCGTCGCCTGCTTCCCACTCGAGGCGGACATAGTTCGGCCAAGAGTCTCCTGACAGAGAGAGAGACTTTAATGAGTTCAGCTTGTCGCCAAAGAGCGAGTGCTGGAAGATATCCGCAGCGGTAAACTCCATTACCGGAGCCCAGCCAGATTCGGCGGGATCGGGAGCGCGCGGTCCGACACCTACAGCCGGACATGAGTCCGGGGGCTCGGTGAAACAGGCTTCCTTGGGGGTGGAGTCTGTGTTCGGCTCTAGCACCGATGAGTGTGCGGCCTCCGGGGCGGCGTCCATCCACCCGTCCTCGGACAACGCGGTCTGCCCTGGATTTAGGTCCGGAGCTCCTGCAGGAGCGACATCCCGAATATTGTCCGACAGTAGGTCTAAACCATGCTCGTCGTGACTGTTCAGCACTCCTGGCATAGGCCCGAATCCATCAAAGATCAAGTCTCTGCGGATATCAGCCGTGTAGTTCAAGTTTCCGAACCTGACCTGATGGCCAGGGGCGTAGCTGTCGATCTGCTCTAGATGGCCAAGCGAATTGGCCCGCAGTGCGAAGCCACCGAACACAAAGATCTGTCCGGGGAGAAAAGTCTCACCCTGGACCGCATTGTTGTTGATGATTGAAGGAACCATCGAGCCTTGCAGTGACGACACAGAGGAACTCTCAATGAAAGCACCAATGTCGGTGTCAAAACCGGCGGATCTCGGGTAGGGGGTCCCGATCTATACGTCTAAGGCTAATGGTAACAGGAGGCAAGGGACACGATGTTTTACCCAGGTTCGGGCCCTCTCGATGGAGGTAAAACGCTACTTCCTGCTTGATTGATCTTGATGATATGAGTATTACAAGAGTTGATCTACCACGAGATCGTAGAGGCTAAACCCTAGAAGCTAGCCTATGATGATTATGATTGTTCCTCCATGGAGTAAACCCTCCGGTTTATATAGACACTAGAGGGGGCTAGGGTTTACACAGAGTCGGTTACAAAGAAGGAGATCTAACATCCGGAGCGCCAAGCTTGTCTTCCACGCAAACGAGAGTCCCAAACACGGGACGAAGTCTTGAGTCCTTTATCTTCACGGTCCAATCGTCCGACCAATATATATAGTCCGGCTGTCCGGATACCCCTAATCCAGGACTCCCTCAGCGGACAACACCAAGACCTCCAAAAGGAGCAGCCTCCTCAGGCTGGCTCTCGAGGAGCGGATATTTCCATGCAAGGCTCACCTCACGAGCCTTAGGTGACGTGAGCCATGATGACCAAGGCCAGGCGGGCGCCAGCGGGTGCAGTGTACCAGTTTCCTGTTTGGTGCTAAGGAGGCAAGCGCAGGCGTGCAGGCCCGAGGAATCAACCAAAGGTTTCCATTCTCGTGCAACAAGACCAAGACCGCCAGGACGACAGGACGAAGGTCATCGCCGAGCCCACCATGATATCACGACCAGAGGCTTTTGCAAGCGAAGACTACTTTCGTCAGGATAAGATGTACTAGTTTTCTCCCTTAGAATTTGGCCGTTGTGGGATCCCTTCCCACCTTCATTTGGGAAGAGGACCAAGGCTACTATAAATAGGACCTAGCCACCACCATAGAGGATGAGGATGAGATCGAATCCATTCTACCCTCACTAGCTCACTTGAGCTCAAGAACACACCTCCTGAGGTAGTTCTCCACTGTACTAGTTCATCCTTAGCCCCTCGAGTCTAATCCACCAAAAAGAAGGAGCGGGTTTTACACCGCAAGGTGGCCTGAACCTGGGTAAACTGTTGTGTCCCCTTCGCTTTGAGTTCATTGAGCTAGGGTGTGAGATTGGCTAGTAGGCAGACTGGGGAGGTTGATTTCTCTGCACGCACCCCAGAGTTCGAACCTCTCAAGGGTTTGCGGAACCCGAAATATGATAGAATACTCAGGTAAATTCCCTCATGGGAGTTGTTCAGGAGGAAGTGCCCGTAGTGCAAGATTTTCCCGATGTATTGCCGGAGGAATTACCAGGAATGCCACTGGACAGAGAAATTGAATTCTTGATTGAGTTATTACCCGGTACAACCCAATATCCCTGAGACCTTAATGGATGCCCCCTAATGATTTGGAAAAAATGAAGAAGCACATTAATGAGTTATTGAAGAAAGGATATATTCACCCAAGTTCATCACCTTGGGCAGCCCTAGTTCTCCTGGTGGAGCAGAAGGATAAATCCTTGAGGATGGTTGTGGATTATTGTTCGTTGAACGAAGTGACCATCAAGAACAAGTGCCCTCTACCGATGATTAGCGATTTGTTTGATCAGCTGGTTGGAGCCAGAGTATTCTCCAAATATCAATCTTCGATCAAGGTATCATTACTTGAAAAATCGTGAACATGATATACCAAAACAACCTTCACCACAAGGTATGGTCTATATGAGTATACTGTCATGTCATTTGGATTGACTAATGCCCCTGCATATTTTATGAGTATGATGAAAAAGGTATTATGGAATATCTGGACAAGTTTGTCATGGTGTTCATCGATAACATATTGGTTTTCTCCAAGAGCGAGGAAGAACACAAGGAGCACTTGCGTCTAGTTCTGGAGAAACTCCGAGAACATCAGTTATATACCAAGTTCAGCAAATGTGAATTTTGGTTGAAGGAAGTCGGATTCCTCATACATGTTATTTCAGGGGAAGGAATAGCAGTTGACCCCGCGAAGGTGGAAGCCGTCACCAAATGGAAGTCACCCACCTCAGTGAAGGAGATCCACAGTTTTCTTGGACTTGCATGTTATTGCTGGAGGTTTATTGAGAATTTCTCCAAGATTGCTAAGCCCATGATGGAGATGTTGAAGAAGGAAACTAAGTACAATTGGACTGAAGATTGTGAAGAAAATTTTCAGGAGCTGGAGAAACGTTTGGTTACAAACCCAGTGCTAATTTTGCCGAATATATGCAAGGATTGCCAGGTATATTGTGATGCTTCTCGTCAAGGACTCGGAGGAGTGCTCATGCAAGAATAAAAGGTTGTATCATATACTTCCAGACAGCTACGGCCTCACGAGAGGAACTATGGCACACATGATTTGGAGTTAGCAGCCGTAGAGTGCACACTCAAGACCTGGAGACATTTCCTTGTTGGAAACAGTTGTGACTTTTATGCGGATTATAAGAGTTTGAAGTATATCTTCACGCAGAAGGAGTAGAACCTCGGACAAAGGAGATGGCTAGAGTTAATCAAGGATTATGACATGAGATTGCATTATCACCCAGGGAAAGATAGCAGATGCCTTGAGCCGCATTACCGCAGGAGTTATGTGGTGATCTCAGAGATCTCCGGTTGGAGATAGTTCCAAGAGGATTTGTCGCCACCCTGGATATTTAGTCCACTCTGATTGAGAGAATCTGAGAAGCCCAGAAGTCAGACAAGGAAATTGCAGAGATAAAGGAAAGAATGAGTAAAGCAAAGGCTAAAGGTTTTTGCGAGGATGAACACGGAACTATATGGTTTGAGGATCATATCTATGTGCCAAAGGACCCAAAGCCAGGAAGTTAATTCTGCAAGAGTCCCATGATTCACCGTGCTGGATACACCCAAGCAACACCAAGATGTATATGGACTTGAAGGAAAGTTTCTGGTGGACACGTATGAAGAAGGATATTGCCGAGTACGTAGTAGTATGTGGTGTTTGTCAGCGAGTAAAGGCTGAACATCAGAAGTCAATAGGGTTACTCCAACCTTTGTCGATACCCATGGAAATGGGAAAAACTTGGGATGGATTTTATCGCATGATTACCTAGGACTCGTTTAGGTTATGATTCCATCTGGGTAGTGGTTGATCTCTTGACCAAGGTAGCTCACCTCATTCCCATGAAGACCACATATATTAGTGCTAAGTTAGCCAAGATATACATTACCAGGATCATATGTATGCATGGAGTTCTGAGGAGTATCCTGGCATATAGAGGAACACAATTTACCTCGAAGTTTTGGAATCAGCTACATGAAACTTTGGGTACGAGGCTGGAGTTCAGTACATCTTTTCATCCATAGACAGATGGACAGACTGAGAGAGTCAACCAGATTCTGGAGGACATGTTGAGAGCTCGTGCACTAGACTATGGAGCTAGCTGGGATGATAATTTACCCTACACGGAATTCTCATACAACAACAACTATCGGACCAGTTTGAAGATGGCCCCTTTCGAGGCTCTATATGGAAGGAGGTGCAGAACACCATTGTTGCGGGATGTTGTTGGAGACCGAACACTTTTTGGTCCCGATATTATAAGAGATTCTGAAGAGAAGGTCAAGTTGATTTGTGACAGACTCAAGATAGCTCAGTTGAGATAGAAGAGTTACGCTGATAGTAAACGCAAGGAGATAACGTACAAAGTAGGAGAATGAGCATATCTCCGTGAGTCCCCATTTCGAGGAATCAAGAGGTTCGGTGTTAAAGGAAAGTTAGCACCCATATTCATAGGCCCATACCAAATTCTTGAATGCATAGGAGAAGTTGCATACAAGCCAGAATTGAGGAAGGACTGTCAGGATTTCACAATGTCTTTCACGTTTCCCAGCTAAACAAGTGCCATGCTGAGATGGTTGATATACCTTTGAGAGACAAAGTGCCCTACAGCTTGACAATGATCTGACTTATGAGGAGAAACCCGTCAGGATTCTCAAGATTGTGAATAGAGTTACCCGTGGCAAGATCATCAAGTTTTGCAAGGTTCTGTGGAGCCACCATACCGACGAGGAAGCCACCTGGGAACGAGAAGAAGACCTCCGTCGAGACCACCCGCACCTATTTTATAGCCAACTAGAATATCGAGGGCGAGATTCATCTTAAGGTGGGTATGTTTGTAACATACCAAATTTTCAGTTTGGAATGTTTTACAATTATAGCTAACCATCTATTGCATTGTGTTTGAATTGAGGTGACATTTGAATTTTCAGAGGAACTTTGGTTTCATTTTGAATATTGAGTTCAATTCAAATTGGCATATGAAATTCCATTTCAAAATTCCTGACAAATACTTTGATCAAAGAATATGAGAGGGTAACATGATACCCCAAAAGTCAGAAGAAAATAATGCCAAAAGTATTTGAATTCAAATTTGGTTTTATTGGAATTTTCAAAAAATGAATTTTATAAAGTTTATATTTTGCCTCTGAAAAATAGTTCACCATTTAGGATTTATTTTTCTGATCATTTTGATATATATATTGTCTATATAAAATTATTTTACTTTTCTTTTGTGTCAGATTTTCAAAAAAAATCCTCAGCCAGGACGGCACTAGCTAGCCGGCACAGCAGCCGAGTGGCCTAGGCCACCACTGCCCCCGCCGAACCCGTGCCCTTCCCCCACTGCCACTGATAGGTGGGCCCCCTCATCTTCCTCCCATAATAGTTGTGCCCTCTCCCGCATGCATCGGAGCGCGTCGCCGCCCCGATCTTCTCGGGATCATGCTCCACGCTTTCCCCTCACCCAAGGACCGTGTCCTT
>NC_041381.1:432448405-432474689 GCF_002162155.2 Triticum dicoccoides
GCCAAAACCCCCACATAACGCGCCCTCGCTGTTCTGACCACATCACAACCTCCGCCGTTCACCTTCGTTCTCGCCGCCAGTGAGAACTCCCCTGCCTCCAAACCTCACTAGTCGGACCCCCTAACCCTTGCGCAACTATTTGACATCCTTTCGTCACTAGGTCGCACCGGAGCTGTGATACGTCTCCAACGTATCTATAATTTTTGATTGTTCCATGCTATTATATTATCTGTTTTGGATGTTTAATAGGCATTTATATGCTATTTAATATTATTTTTGGGACTAACCTATTAACCGAGGGACCAGTGTCAGTTTTTGTTTTTTGCTTATTTAAGAGTTTTGTAGAAAAGGAATACCAAATGGAATGAAACCTTTGTGATGATCTTTCTTGGACCGAAAGCAAACCAGAAGACATGAAGATGAAGTCGGAGACGCAACGAGGCAGCCACGAGGCACGAGCGCGCGCCTAGGGGGTAGGGCGCCCCCCCCCCACCCTCGTGGGCCCCTCGTGTCTCCCCTGACCTAGTTCCTTCGCCTATATATATACTATTATACCCTAAAAACTTCGGGGAGAGGCACGAAACCACTTTTCCACCGCCGCAACCTTCTGTACCTGTGAAATCCCATCTAGGGGCCTTTTCCAGCGTCCTGCCGGAGGGGGATTCGATCATGGAGGGCTTCTACATCAACACCATTACCTCTTCGATGAAGCGTGAGTAGTTTACCACAGACCTTCGGGTCCATAGTTATTAGCTAGATGACTTCTTCTCTCTCTTGGATTCTCAATACCATGTTCTCCTCAATGTTCTTGGAGATCTATTCGATGTAATACTCTTTTGCGGTGTGTTTGTTGAGATCCGATGAATTGTGGATTTATGATCAAGTTTATCTATGAATATTATTTGGTTCTTCTTTAAATTCTTATATGCATGATTTGATATCTTTGCAAGTCTCTCTAATTATCGGTTTAGCTTGACCTACCAGATTGATCTTTCTTCCAATGGGAGAAGTGCTTGGCTTTGGGTTCAATCTTGTGCTGTCCTTTCCCAATAACTGTAGGGGCAGCAAGGCACGTTTTGTATTTTTGTCATCGATGATAAAATGATGGGGTTTTTTATCATATATCTTGGGTTAATTCCTCTACATCATGTCATCTTACTAAATGTGTTACTCCGTTCTTTATGAACTTAATACTCTAGATGCATGCTGGATAGCGGTCGATGTGTGGAGTAATAGTAGTAGATGCAGGCAGGAGTCGGTCTCCTAGACACAGACGTGATGCCTATGTTCATGATCATTGCCTTAGATATCATCATAACTATGCGCTTTTCTATCAATTGCTCGGCAGTAATTTGTTCACCCACCGTAATATTTGCTATCTCGAGAGAAGCCACTAGTGAAACCTATGGCCCCCGGGTCTCTTTTTCCATATTCGAATCTCATTTACGTCTTGATATTTTCCGATCTACTATTTTGCAATCTTTACTTTCCGATCTATAAACCCAAAAATACCAAAAATATTTACTTTATTGTTTATCTATCTCTATCAGATCTCACTTTTGCAAATGACCCTTTATCACGTTGGTGCAAGTTGTTGATTGTTTGTCCAAGTATTCGGTGACTTGTGTATCGTCTCCTACTGGATTGATACCTTGGTTCTCAAAACTGAGGGAAATACTTACGCTACTTTGCTGCATCACCCTTTCCTCTTCAAGGGAAAACCAACGCAAGCTCAAGAGGTAGCAAGAAGGATTTCTGGTGCCGTTGCCAGGGAGATCTACACCAAGTCAAGCCATACCAAGTACCCATCATAAACTATTATCCCTTGCATTACATTATTTGCTATTTGCCTCCCATTTTCATCTCCCCCACTTCTAAAACGATTTTCGAAAACCTTTGCTTTTTCTTTGCCCCTCTTCCGTTCGCCTCTTTTCGCTTGCTTCTTGTGTGCTTGCGTGTCGGATTGATTGCTCTGTCATGATGGCTCAAGATAATACTGAATTGTGTGACTTTTCCAATACCAACAACAATGATTTTATTAGAACTCCGATTGCTCCTACTACTAATGTTGAATCTTGTGAAATTAATGCCGCTTTGTTGAATCTTGTTATGAAAGATCAATTTTTCGGCCTTCCTAGTGAAGATGCTGCATCCCATCTAAACAATTTTGTTGATTTATGCAAGATGCAAAAAAAGAAAGATGTGGATGATGATATTGTTAAATTGAAGCTATTTCCGTTTTCGCTTAGAGATCGTGTTAAAACTTGGTTCTCATCTTTGCCTAAAAATAGTATTGATTCATGGAATAAGTGTAAAGATGCTTTTATCTCTAAGTATTTTCCTCCCGCTAAGAACATCTCCCTTAGGAATGATATTATGAATTTTAAGCAACTTGATCATGAGCATGTTGCACAAACTTGGGAGAGGATATAATTGATGATACGTAATTGCCCTACACGTCGTTTGAATTTGTGGATGATTATACAAAAAAATTATGCCGGATTGAATTTTGCTTCTAGAAATCTTTTAGATTCGGCCCTGGGAGGCACTTTTATGGAAATCACTTTAGGAGAGGCTACTAAGCTCCTAGATAATATTATGGTTAATTATTCTCAATGGCACATCGAAAGATCCACTAGTAAAAAAGTTCATGCGATTGAAGAAATTAATGTTTTGAGTGGAAAGATGGATGAACTTATGAAATTATTTGCTAATAAAAGTGTTTATTCTGATCCTAATGATATGCCTTTGTCCACTTTGATTGAGAATAATAATGAATCTATGGATGTGAATTTTGTTGGTAGGAACAATTTTGGTAACAACGCGTATAGAGGCAATTTTAATCATAGGCCGTTTCCTAGTAATTCCTCTAATAATTATGGTAATTCCTACAACAACTCTTATGGAAATTTTAATAAGATGCCCTCAGATTTTTAGAATAGTGTTAAAGAATTTATGAGTTCGCAAAAGAATTTCAATGCTTTGATTGAAGAAAAATTGCTTAAGATTGATGAGTTGGCTAGGAACATGGATAAAATTTCTCTTGATGTTGATTCTTTGAAACTTATATCTATCCCACCTAAGCATGATATCAATGAGTCTCTCAAGGCCATGGGAATTTCCATTGATGAGTGCAAAGAAAGAACCGCTAAGATGCGTGCTAAAAAAGATTGGTTTGTAAAAGCGTGTTCTTCTAGTTTTCATGATAATAATGATGAAGATATAAAAGTGATTGATGTGACTCCTATTAAATCTTTGTTTTCCAATATGAATCTTGATAACGATGGGACTGGAGATGAGTCAACTTTAGTTAAAAGGCATCCCAATGATTCGGAGTTTTTAGATCTAGATGCAAAAATTGATAAAAGTGGGATTGAAGAGGTCAAGACTTTAAGTAGCATTGAATCCACTATTTTGGATTTCAAGGAATTTAATTATGATAATTTTTCTTTAATGTATTGTATTTCCTTGTTTTAATCCATGTTAAATTCTCCGCATGCTTACAATCAAAACAAAGCTTTTACTAAACATATTGGTGACGCTATGATGCAATCTTTTGAAGAAAAGCTTGAACCAGAAGTTTCTATCCCTAGAAAACCTTATGATGAGTAGGAAACTACTATTAAGATTAAGATTAAAGATTATGAATGTTATGCTTTGTGTGATTTGGGTGCTAGTGTTTCCACGATTCCAAAAACATTGTCTGATGTGTTAGGTTTCCGTGAATTTGATGATTGTTCTTTAAATTTGCATCTTGCAGATTACACCATTAAGAAACCTAAGGGAAGGATCAACGATGTTCTTATTGTTGCAAATAGGAATTATGTGCCCATAGATTTCATTGTTCTTGATATAGATTGCAATCCTACATGTCCTATTATTCTTAGTAGACCTTTCCTTAGAACCGATTGGTGCAATTATTGATATGAAAGAGGAAACATTAGATTCCAATCTTCGTTAAGGAAAGGCATGGAACACTTTCCTAGGAATAAAATTAAATTGCCTCATGGATCTATTATTAGAGCCACTTATGGATTGCATACCAAAGATGGCAATACCTAGATCTATTCATGTTTTTATGCCTAGCTAGGGCCGTTAAACGATAGCGCTTGTTGGGAGGCAACTCAATTTATTTTTGTTATTAAATTTTTGCTCCTCTTTAGTAATAAATAATTCATCTATCCTATGGTTAGATGTGGTTTAAGTTTTAATTAGTGTTTGTGCCAAGTAGAACCTTTGGGAAAACTTGAGTGAAAGTTAATCCGATCTTGCTGAAAAAACAGAAACTTTGCACTCACGAGAATAGTTGTCATTTTTAACAGAAGAGTGATTTTAGGTTGATTATTTTCGCAGAAGATTAATAGACAAATTACTCACGTCCACCAATTTATTTCAGAATTTTTGGAGTTACAGAAGTATTCTAGAGTTACATATTACTACAGACTGTTCTGTTTTTGACAGATTCTGTTTTTCGCGTGTTGTTTGCTTATTTTGATGAATCTATGAGTAGTATCGGGGGGTATGAACCATAGAGAAGTTGGAATACAGTAGATATTACACAAATATAAATAATAATGAGTTCACAACAGTAACTTAAAGTGGTGATTTATTTTCTTATACTAACGGAGCTTATGAGATTTTTTGTTGAGTTTGTTGTGTTGTGAAGTTTTTAAGTTTTGGGTAAGGATTAGATGGACTATGGAATAAGGAGTGGCAAGATCCTAATATTGGGGATTCCCAAGACACCCCAAGGTAAAATTCAAGGAAAACCAAAAGCCTAAGATTTGGGATGCCCCGGAGGGCATCCCCTCTTATGTCTTCGTCTATCGGTAACTTTACTTGAGGCTATATTTTTATTCACCACATGATATGTGTTTTGCTTGGAGCATCTTGTATGATTTGAGTCTTTGCTTTTTAGTTTACCACAATCATCCTTGCTGTACACACCTTTTGTGAGAGACACGCATGAATCGTGATTTATTAGAATACTCTATGTGCTTCACTTTAACTTTTGAGCTAGACAATATTGCTCTAGTGCTTCACTTATATATTTTTAGAGCATGGCAGTGGTTTTACTTTAAAGAAATTGTTGAACTATCATGGTTCACTTATATTATTTTGAGAGTCTTTTAGAACATCATGGTAATTTTCTTTGGTTATTAAATTAGTCCTAATATGATGGGCATCCAAGATGGATATAATAAAAACTTTCATATGAAGTGCATTGAATACTATGAGAAGTTTGATTCTTTATGATTGTTTTGAGATATGAAGATGGTGATATTAGAGTCATGCTACTAGAGTAGTTGTGAATTTGAGAGATACTTGTGTTAAAGTTTGTGATTCCCGTAGCATGCACGTATGGTGAACCATTATGTGATGAAGTTGGAGCATGATTTAGTTTTTGATTGTCTTCCTTATGAGTGGTGGTCGGGGACGAGCGATGGTCTTTTCCTACCAATCTATCCCCCTAGGAGCATGCGCGCAATACTTCATTTTGATAACTAATAGATTTTTGCAATAAGTATGTGAGTTCTTTATGACTAGTGTTGAGTCCATGGATTATACGCACTCTCACCCTTCCACCATTGCTAGCCTCTCTAGTACCACGCAACTTTCGCCGCTACCATACACCCACCATATTCCTTCCTCAAAACAGCCACCATACCTACCTATTATGGCATTTCCGTAGCCATTCCGAGATATATTGCCATGCAACTTTCCACCATTCCGTTTATTATGACACGCTCCATCATTGTCATATTGCTTTGCATGATCATGTAGTTGACATCATATTTGTGGCAAAACCACCCTCCATAATTTTTTTCATACATGTCACTCTTGAATCATTGCACATCCCAGTACACCGCCGGAGGCATTCAGATAGAGTCATATTTTTCTTCTAAGTATTTAGTTGTAAGTAAATAAAAGTGTGATGATCTTCATTATTAGAGCATTGTCCCATGTGAGGAAAGGGTGATGGAGACTATGATTCCCCCACAAGTCAGGATGAGACTCCGGACGAAAAAGAAAAAAAGAAGAAAAGAAAAAAAGAGGCCATAAAAAAAGAGAAGGCCCAAAAAATGAGAGAAAACGAGAGAAGGGGCAATGTTACTATCCTTTTTCCACACTTGTGCTTCAAAGTAGCACCATGATCTTCATGATAGAGAGTCTCCTATGTTGTCACTTTCATATACTAGTGGGAATTTTCATTATAGAACTTGGCTTGTATATTCCAATGATGGGCTTCCTCAAAGGGCCATAGGTCTTTGTGAGCAAGCAAGTGCATGCCCACTTAGTTTCTTTTTGAGATTTCATACACTTATAGCTCTAGTGCATCCCTTGCATGGCAATCCCTACTCACTCACATTGAAATCTATTGATGGGCATCTCCATAGCCCGTTGATACGCCTAGTTGATGTGAGACTATCTTCTCCTTTTTGTCTTCTCCACAACCACCATTCTATTCCACCTATAGTGCTATATCCATGGCTCACGCTCATGTATTGCGTGAAGATTGAAAAAGTTTGAGAACATCAAAAGTATGAAACAATTGCTTGGCTTTTCATCGGGGTTGTCCATGATTTAAATTTTTTGTGTGATGAAGATAGATCATAGCCAGACTATATGATTTTGTAGGGATAGCTTTCTTTGGCCATGTTATTTTGAGAAGACATGATTGCTTTGTTAGTATGCTTGAAGTATTATTGTTTTTATGTCAATATTAAACTTTTGTCTTGAATCTTTCGGATCTGAACATTCATGCCACAATAAAGAAAATTACATGGATAAATATGTTAGGTAGCATTCCGCATGAAAAATTCTAATTTTATCATTTACCTACTCGAGGACGAGAAGGAATTAAGCTTGGGGATGCTTGATACGTCTCCAACGTATCTATTTATTTTTATTTTTCCATGCTATTATATTATCTGTTTTGGATGTTTAATAGGCATTTATATGCTATTTTATATTATTTTTGGGACTAACCTATTAATCGAGGGCCCGGTGCCAAGATCTTTGGTCTTCCCCTGGAACTGATGAAAAAAAGTGGATCGCTTCTTATGTACTCGTTCAGAATGATTCTTCTCTATCTATAGTTCATGGCCTATTAGAAGTAGAAGGTGCTCTGGTGCAATCCTTACCGACAGAAAAAGATTGTAGTCAGGTTGATAATAGTCGAGTGACATTACTTTGTCGGTTCGAACTAAGGAATCTGTTAGAAATGTTTTGAAATGGATATTGTTCTCTCTTTGATCAGGGATTGCTATATGAAAAGAAGTGGAGTTTGAAAAAGGGAACGGAATGCTCAAACCAGAACTGCTAGAGGAACGAATTTTCAATAGCATAACTTGGGCTCCTAGAATTTCCGAAGGAACTGGGGCTACATTTCTTTTCAATTTCCATTCAAGAGTTTCTATCTGTTTCCACGCCCTTTTCTTGAGACCTCTAAACATGAGGAAAAATTACTTCTCTTAGGAACACATACACTTTGGCCTATTTTAGAGTTTTGCAAAAAAGGAATACCAAACGGAGTCCAAATGGAATGAAACCTTCGCGATGATCTTTCTTGGACTGAAAGCAAACCAGAAGACTTGGAGATGAAGTCGGAGACGCAACGAGGCAGCCACGAGGCAGGAGGGCACGCCCAGGAGGGTAGGGCATGCCCCCCACCCTCGTGGGCCCCTCATGGCTCCCCTGACCTAGTTCCTTTGCCTATATATACTCTCATACCCTAGAAACTTCGGGGAGATCCACAAAACCAATTTTCCACCGCCGCAACCTTCTGTACCCATGAGATCCCATCTAGGGACCTTTTCTGGCGTCCTATCGGAGCGGGATTCGATCATGAAGGGCTTCTACATCAACACCATTACCTCTTCGATGAAGCGTGAGTAGTTTACCATAGACCTTCGGGTCCATAGTTATTAGCTAGATGGTTTCTTCTCTCTCTTTGATTCTCAATACCATGTTCTCCTCGATGTTCTTGGAGATCTATTCGATGTAATACTCTTTTGCGGTGTGTTTGCCGAGATCCGATGAATTGTGGATTTATGATCAAGTTTATCTATGAATATTATTTGGTTCTTCTCTGAGTTCTTATATGCATGATTTGATATCTTTGCAAGTCTCTTCGAATTATCAGTTTAGTTTGGCCTACCAGATTGATCTTTTTTGCAATGGGAGAAGTGCTTAGCTTTGGGTTCAATCTTGTGGTGTCCTTTCCCAGTGACAGTAGGGGCAGCAAGGCATGTATTGTATTGTTGCCATCGAGGATAAAAAGATGGGTTTTTTTATCATATTGCTTGAGTTAATTCCTCTACATCATGTCATATTACTTAATGTGTTACTCCATTCTTTATGAACTTAATACTCTAGATGCATGCTGGATAGCGGTCGATGTGTGGAGTAATAGTAGTAGATGCAGGCAGGAGTCGGTCTACTTGACACGGACGTGATGCCTATGTTCATGATCATTGCCTTAGATATCGTCATAACTATGTGCTTTTCTATCAATTGCTCAACAGCAATTTGTTCACCCACCGTAATATTTGCTATCTCGAGAGAAGCCACTAGTGAAACCTATGCCCCCCAGGTCTCTTTTCCATATTATTGAATCTCGTTTACGTCTTGATAGTTTCCGATCTACTATTTTGCGATCTTTACTTTCCGATCTATAAACCAAAAATACCAAAAATATTTACTTTACCGTTTATCTATCTCTATCAAATCTCACTTTTGCAAGTGATCGTGAAGGGATTGACAACCCCTTTATCGCGTTGGGTGCAAGTTTTTGATTGTTTGTGCAGGTATTCGACGACTTGTGCTTCATCTCCTACTGGATTGATACCTTGGTTCTCAAAAGTGAGGGAAATACTTACGCTACTTTGCTGCATCACCCTTTCCTCTTCAAGGGAAAACCAACGCAAGCTCAAGAGGTAGCAAGCCGACACCTCGAGCATCGTCGTCCGCCGCTGGAGCAGCAGAGTGTCGAGCTCTACACATCGTTGCCCCAGCCATTCCCGTCACCTCCGAGTGCCACCGACCTCACTCTCGACCCCGCCTTGCTCCGCTGCTTCCAACCGATGCCACCGCCGCCACCTCCGACCACCGGAGCCACGTCGGCGACCGCTCCCGAGCCGCCCTCGCCGTCAACATCCTCGCTGTAAGCCGCCATCGTCTTCGTCCGTTCGATCATATTTCTACGGCCTAGATTAGATCATCAGAGGGGTAGTTTTTTTTATTTGGATCAAAAAATTATGAAGTTCCTGTAGATATCAAGTCTTACAATATTTGAAAATTTGAATTTGGATTTACATGAAATTTGTTCAAATCACTAGATTGGCTATAACTTGAGCTAGGAATGTTATTTTTTAGTGATTCTTTTTCCTACTGGTTCTTTGTGATATTGTTTATCAGTAGTAATTTATTGGTGAATTTTAGGATTACTTAAAATTAGGTTTTTATGAAAACATTATTGTTTTAGTGCATTATAGGCTTTGTGTTATTTTCTTTAATTTTAATTGCTTTAAATTGTTTCTTTTGTTCTTTTTGTCATATTCACTTTTGTTTCTGTTAGTTTTTAGTAGCAATCTTATTTGTAGTAAAATAAAAAAATGGTATTATAATTCTTTTATTTTACTAGAAAACTTGTTTTGAGCATAATAGGAGTTTTATAAATGGTTTTAATGTCATTCTTTTTGCATAAAATTTTGTAGGTGTTTTTCTTTCTAGTATTTACTCAAAACTTTATTTTTGTTCTGCTAAAAGTTTATTAGTGGCAGGAAACTATGTAGTAGTTTTTTTCACTTGTAATTAAGCTTTGCATTGGGTTTTATTGCTTTCTTTGATTTTGTTTTTAGTTTTCCTTGTGTGTTTTAATGATTGTGTGTTATTAGTTTGGGAAACGCTTCCTACAGAAGTCTGATAGGAAAGTTTCTTCAGATCACTCCCTCGTCGTAGATTCTCCTCTAATACCATGGTCCATATTTAGAAGCAAATCTTCGACTCCTTCAATTAAGAGCACAATTTGATCTGTCTCGAGTTAATCTCGCCCGCTGCCCCGTCTTAACTAATTGACCGGGCCGAGTAAATATTGACTGTCCTGAATGCCTGGCCCATCCACCCCAGCCCGTCTCGCCTCTCACGTGTGATCCAATCCCAGAGCTCGCCGACCTCGTCGTCCCAACTCGCCGCAAAGCTCTCCCTCCGGTGCTGCACCTATTCGCACCACCAGTGTTTCTCGGATCCGTTTCCCTGCTGAAAGCACAAGTGCTCCCTAGGTGGTTTTGGTAATTAATGTCAACATATCTCTTGTTGGACTAACACTTTTATCTAGCATATTTCAGATAAGTTCAACAATGGAGTGGCATGGACTAAAGGATGTGGGAACTCCTTCAAGATGCTAAGGACAAAGGATTGGCTCAAGCTTCAAGCTCAAGACTCTTCATTTTACATTTCAGTGATCCTAGATCACATTGAGTCTATAGGAAAAGCCAATACTATCAAGGAGGGATGAGGTGTTGCTTAATGAGCCTCTTGCTTCATGTGCTTAGTGATATGCTCCAAAACCCTCAACTGCTTTCCCACTTCCACACATATGTCCTAAACCCAAAGCCAAAATCGGCCACACCGATTCTTTCTATCCGGCGCCACCGAGTTTGGATGTCTTAGCCACTGCCACAAACCCTAGGCAAATCGGTCTTACCGATAGGGATCTCGGTCTCACCGAGATGGGATTGTAATCTCTCTGTGTATGTCCATTATCAAAATCGGTCTCACCGAGTTTGAGCAATCGGTACTACCAAGATTACAATGCAAACTTCCTGGTTGACTCATTACCAAAATCGGTTCCACCGAGTTTGATAATCGGTCCAACCGAGTTTGCCTGACCAACTCTCTGGTTAGCTAATTATGAAAATCGGTCCCACCGAGTTTGTGTAATCGGTCTCACCGAGATTACGTTATGCCCTAACCCTAACCATATCGATCCTACCGAGTTACATTTCGGTCCCACCGAAAATCCTAACGGTCACTAAATTTGCTAAATCGGTCCGACCGAGTTTCTCAATTCGGTCCCACCGAGTTTGGCAAATTGTGTGTAACGGTTAGATTTTGTGTGGAGGCTATATATACCCCTCCACCTCCTATTCATTCGTGGAGAGAGCCATCAGACTGAACCTACACTTCCAGTATCCTATTTCTGAGAGAGAACTACCTACTCATGTGTTGAGACCAAGATATTCCATTCCTACCATATGAATCTTGATCTCTAGCCTTCCCCAAGTTGCTTTCCACTCAAATCTTCTTTCTACCAGATCCAAATCCTATGAGAGAGAGTTGAGTGTTGGGGAGACTATCATTTGAAGCCCAAGAGCAAGGAGTTCATCATCAACGCACCATTTGTTACTTCTTGGAGAGTGGTGTCTCCTAGATTGGCTAGGTGTCACTTGGGAGCCTCCGACAAGATTGTGGAGTTGAACCAAGGAGTTTGTAAGGGCAAGGAGATCGCCTACTTCGTGAAGATCTACCGCTAGTGAGGCAAGCCCTTCATGGGCGACGGCCATGGTGGGACAGACAAGGTTGCTTATTCGTGGACCCTTCTTGGGTGGAGCCCTCCGTGGACTCGCGCAACCGTTACCCTTCGTGGGTTGAAGTCTCCATCAACGTGGATGTACGATAGCACCACCTATCGGAACCACGCCAAAAACATCTGTGTCTCCAGTTGCGTTTGAATCCTCCAAAACCCTTCCCTTTACATTCTTGCAAGTTGCATGCTTTACTTTCCGTTGCTCATATACTCTTTGCATGCTTGCTTGCTATGTGTTGTGAATGTTAAACTTGTGCCTAAACTCCACTTAAACTTAAAAGGGCTAAAAACTGCAACTTTGGTACTTAGTGTCTAATCACCCCCCTCTAGACACCTCTTCTCAAGGTCCTACACCTGCACCCCGTGCTTTGAGTACACCTCACGAGTGTGCTCGCTGTCTACCTTGCTCTTAGATTCAACTCATTCCAATGCCGCCAATTTTTGATGCGGCCCCCGGTCAACCTCGCCGATGCACCATCCTCGGCGATAGGTGTCCGCGCCCGCCAGGACCATCGTGGTGTTCGTGATTCACCAGGCTGCCCGGAGAGCGTCTTGAAGGAAATATGCCCTAGAGGCAATAATAAAGTTGTTATTTTATATTTCCCTATTAATGATAAAAGTTTATTATTCATGCTAGAATTGTATTGACCGGAAACTTAAATACATGTGTGAATACATAAACAAATATTGTGTCCCTGGTAAGCCTCTACTAGACTAGCTCTTTGATCATAGATGGTTAAGGTTTCCTAACCATGGACATGTGTTGTCATTTGATAATGGGATCACATCATTAGTAGAATGATGTGATGGACAAGACCCATCCGTTAGCTTAGCATAATGATTGTTCAGTTTATTGCTATTGCTTTCTTCATGTCAAATACATATTCCTTCGACTATGAGATTATGCAGCTCCCGGATACTGGAGGAATGCCTTATGTTCTATCAAACATCACAATGTAACTGTATGATTATAAAGATGATCTACACGTATCTCGAAAGGTTTTTGTTGAGTTGGCATAGATCGAGATTAGGATTTGTCACTCCGAGTATCGGAGAGGTACCTCTGGGCCCTCTAGGTAATACACATCATAAGCTTGCAAGCAAACGACTAAGGAGTTAGTCACGAGGTGATGTATTACGAAACAGTAAAGAGACTTGGCAGTAACGAGATTGAACTAGGTATGAAGATACCAATGATTGAATCTCGGGCAAGTAACATATCGATGAACAAAGGGAATTACGTATGTTGTCATAACGGTTTGACCGATAAAGATCTTCGTAGAATATGTAGGAACCAATATGGGCATCCAGGTTCCGCTATCAGTTATTGACCAGAGAGGTGTCTTGGTCATATCTACATAGTTCTCAAACCCGTAGGGTCCGCACGCCTAACATTCAATGACGATATAATATAATATATGAGTTATGTGATTCGGTGACCGAATGTTGTTCGGAGTCCCAGATGAGATCACGGACATGACGAGGAGTATCGAAATGGTCGAGAGGTAAATATTGATATATAGGACGAGGGTATTCACATAGCGGAAGTGTTCAGGGGGTATCGGGTACTTATCGGGTCGCCGGAAGGGGTTTCGGGCACCCCCGGCAAAAGATATGGGCCTTATGGGCCAAGAGGGGAAACACACCAGCCACAAGGGGCTGGTGCGCCCCCCATATGGGCCGTCCTAGGAGGAGAAGGAAAGGGGAAGGGAAATGAAAGAGTGGAATGGGATTTCCCCTTCCTCCCCCCCCCCTCTTTCCTTCCCCCTCCGACAAATATGGCAGGGGCACAGCCAAGGGCAGGAACCCAAGTAGTATTCGGACCTACTTGGGGCGCCCCTTGGCCTCTCCCCTCTCCCTCCCACCTAGCACACCTAGACAATTGCCTATACGTGTGCGGCGCCCCCTCCACAGTTTACACCCCCGGTCATATTTTTGTAGTGCTTAGGCAAAGCCCTGCGGAGATCACTTCACCATCACCATCACCACGTCATCATTCTGACGGAACTCATATACTACCACGACGTCTTGCTAGATCAAGAAGGCGAGGGATGTCACCGAGCTGAACGTGTGCAGAACACGGAGGTGTCGTGCGTTCGGTACTTAATCGCTTGAAGCGCGAAGAAGTTCGACTACATCAACCGCATTGTGAAACGCTTTCGCTTACGGTCTACAAGGGTACGTAGACACACTCTCCCCCTCGTTGCTATGCATCTCTATGGATATATCATTCTGTGTGCGTAGACATTTTTTTTCTTTTCCATGCAACGATTCCCAACATGTCTGTCCGCCCAAGAACTAGCAGTGCCTAAAGTCTCCCCCCCCCCCTTTTAACGCCTCTCCTTCAAATTGAGGGTAGATATGTTCAATGTATGTCATGTTGTTGACAGCTATTGGGTGTGAATTTGTTCTGTTAATTCTATATTTAATCAGTAAAGTATCAACCAGATTAGGTATATTTTGTTTTTGGATCGCACGAACTTGCGTAGCTATGTGGCGGCTATCTTAATATCTGTTTTCAAATCCATATGCTTCCACTTACAATGAGTTAGGTTGATATACCGATCTTATCATGCTTTTTACATATGGAGATTCCAACAAGTACTATACATGATTCTACTATCTAGATAGTTTGATTCTACAATTCTATATTTTATTTTGTGAATTTGGTTTGTAGGTTGCAGTAACATCCATCTCTATGTTGGGAATCTTAGTTTATTTTCATTTCAACTGTAGTGTTTCCAAGGAATAAACATCCTATTAACATTGCACATTTCCGTGCATCCTACCTGTGGGCATCTAAATTAAACCGCATATATTTCTTCAGTTCCAATGTATTGTCTCCACACTTCCGGCTTCTTACAAACAAAAGACAAATTTATTGTCTTTGAATTGACCATTGTAATATGGCATGCACCCATACTATACTAAATTTGTTTCCCTGGTTTACAATGTTTGCTTCCATAGAATACTCCCATTTTTTCTGTACTGCCTAATGTACTTGACTTCATATGTTTTCAGTTTATTCAGGATAATGAAGCAAGGAGCAAGGTCTCGACGACCTTGCTCAACCACGACGCTGCCTCGACATGCTACCTTGTTGACGACCACCTATGGTTCCTTTCCATCGGGCTAACCACCACTCCTTTCACCATGACGACATGTTACGTCTATGATCTTCCCAGAGTGCTTTGACCGAAGTGCTCCCTGCCTATGTGGTCAATGGTGGCAGGGCGCAGCATGGTGACTATTATCTATCTTTTTGTCTCTGATGCCTTGAACTGACTGGCCCCTTGCCTTAGTGTGAATGTTGTGGTCTTGTAACATAGGCAATGCTTCACTCATATGTATATTAAGTTTTCTAGTGACCCTGTATGTGCTTCCATTGTTTTTAGTACCATACATGTGCTTCAGTATCATATGTGTCATGCTTCCAACTTATGTACAATAAGCATCCAAATGTCTACATATGTGCTCCTTTCTTACACATCAGATACTGTTTTTGTACTAGTTTTTTCCTGCTTCCACATCTATCTGAATGTGCTTCCAATGGGTCACTACCACATAAATACTCACTATTACATGTGACATGCTTCTCACATAAATAAAATACATTTCCAATAACACTTGCATGCTTCATTCTTTACACTATCATAGCAATGTTTTGGTACTACATTTTCATGCTTCAACTACCATAAAATTATGTTTCAAAGTACATCCGCACGTGCTTCATAGCACAAGAAGAATTATGATACTACTTGAAAAAAGATGACTTAAAAAATTATGAAGCATGGCTTGTACTGTAGGAAGCATGTTTATCACATCATGCAATTAGGTATCAAATGGAAGGAAGCGTTGTTTGTTTATAGAAACACACGTGATTATAGTAACTGCATATATGGAAGCAACGTGAATAAAGGAATGTTTTTTTGGAAACTGCCAAGGTAGTTATTATATGTGATTATAGGGACCTCATATTATGGAAACTGTGTGTATATAGAAAATTGTTTTAGAAACTGTCAAGGAAAGGGGGCTCTGTTGAAGGGATGCATCCAACGTCCAGCAGCGTTTCATCCTATGGCTATCCACTTGTCTAACGAAAAGCTAGGGATCGGTAGTCTGATCCCTAGTGGTTCACTTGTTGTTGTAGTGTTATTTGTATGATGAATTGATTATGTATGTCATGTTTGTTTTGATAGATTACCCGGAGTGCAAGGTTTGTTACTACGAGTCATTAGAGTTCGAAGGTCGTTACCAAGGCAAGTCACTTGATCATGTATTACCTATGTTTTTATTGCATTAGACGTTATCCTCCCCAGCATACATGCAAGTAGGTGAATTTAAGTTATGTTCTTGAGTAGTATCATGTGGTAGGTTGAACCCAAATTCCCATGTCACCGATGCCCGGGACGTTGTAGTTATTGCTATGCCTCGTAGACGAGGTTGGTTGAGTGAATTACATGGGAGATGTGAGAGTAAGTTGATGACTACAACCCCAAGACTTCAAGATTTTCAAGATGGACTTCAATTCACTACTGGGCGGAGGACGGATGAACGGGCACCCTGGATTACCTAGTGGTTGACCTAGGGATGCATGGAGAAGCGCCATGATATCTTGCGAAAAGCTTCACCCAGACAGGAAGAGACAGATGGATATACCTTGACCGGAAGCTTGCATGTGCAACCGTAAGTCACAACGGGCTCTGGCTTGGTCGACCCTAAGCGTGACTCTGGACGGACGGTGCCAGCAGATGTAGAAGAACGGTAGGAAATGGATGTGTACCAGCAGTGGCCCAGAGGAACTCAATGAAGGACCTTGTTTCGTTCGTCCCGTGTTCAAACACCATGCAATGTGAGGACATAAAGGAGGGAATGATTCTTGTGGGTAAAGTGCACAAGACTCTACAGAGTGGAAAACTAACTGATTAGTCGTGTCCCGGTTATGGACATCTGAGCCTCTGGAATTGGATTTATTCAGAACTCTCAACACCAAAAATAATTAATTAATTGTTGGGTTATTAATGATTTCGGGTATGAGACACTGGTTCGCAGAACCATCTCAATAACAACAAATATTTTGTAGTAATTACAAGCAGGTCCTATGTTCCAGGAAAAAAATGCTTTGCGCAAAAACTTAAACTTAGAGCCGAGAGCCAAAATTGCATATAGTGATAGAATTTTAGTATTGTTCTCCCCTTGTGACTTGCTGGCATATTCAAAATGCTGACCTACACGGCTGCAATGTCTAATGTTGCAGAAGATTATTCCAACCAGGAGTGAGGCTACGACCCACGCTCAGGGATTGCCCTTTGGAGTCAGATGGACTCGCTTTTCGTCTACGCTTCCGCATTAGTTTATCTCATGAGTTAGCCTTCGGACGAATTTATTCTGATGTAATAAAGACTCGATATGAGATCTGATATAATAAATCTGGTGTGATTGAACTTTGATATTTTCATCAATGTATTGTGTGTGCCAGCATGATCTTGGGATGGTACAGATACACAATGTCGGATCTCTAGGACTGGGGGAACCCAGGCCCGTCTGCCTGTGGCCCATCACATGGCACCAGTAGAAGGCCCGGCGCGGTCCGACCTCAAGGCTTCATGAGCAAGACCCTCGCGAGGCGAACATCGGCAAGGGTCGTCTAGAGCTCCTGAGGGCCTCACACAGGGCGGCCTCCCTAAGCTGCCTCCCGAGGCCCCTCGTGGAGCAGATATCTCTAGGCTCGCCAAGCCCCCTTGCGCTGCACGCAGGTGACACGAGCCACGACGAGCGGTGCCAGGAGCAGTGCCAGCGGGCGCTGGGAAGGATGCTTTCCTCTTTTGTGCTAAGAGGGCAAGGGCTGCTGATGACCCACAAGTATAGGGGATCTATCGTAGTCCTTTCGATAAGTAAGAGTGTCGAACCCAACGAGGAGCAGAAGGAAATGACAAGCGGTTTTCAGTAAGGTATTCTCTGCAAGCACTGAAATTGTAGGTAACAGATAGTTTTGTGATAGGATAATTTATAACGGGTAACAAGCAATGAAAGTAAATACGGTGCAGCAAGGTGGCCCAATCCTTTTTGTAGCAAAGGACAAGCCTGGACAAGTTCTTATAATGAGAAAAGCGCTCCGGAGGACACATGGGAATTATTGTCAAGCTAGTTTTCATCACGTTCATATGATTCGCGTTCATTACTTTGATAATTTGATATGTGGGTGGACCGGTGCTTGGGTACTGCCCTTTCTTGGACAAGCATCCCACTTATGATTAACCCCTATTGGAAGCATCCGCAACTACAAAAGAAGTATTAAGGTAAACCTAACCATAGCATGAAACATATGGATCCAAATCAGCCCCTTACGAAGCAACTTATAAACTAGGGTTTAAGCTTCTGTCACTCTAGCAACCCATCATCTATTTATTACTTCCCAATGCCTTCCTCTAGGCCCAAATAATGGTGAAGTGTCATGTAGTCGATGTTCACATAACACCACTAGAGGAGAGACAACATACATCTCATCAAAATATCGAACGAATACCAAATTCACATGACTACTAATAGCAAGACTTCACCCATGTCCTCAGGAACAAACGTAACTACTCACAAAGCATATTCATGTTCATGATCAGAGGAGTATTAATATGCATTAAGGATCTGAACAAATAATTTTCCACCAAATAAACCAACTAGCATCAACTACAAGGAGTAATCAACACTACTAGTAACCCACAAGTACCAATCTGAGGTTTTGGTACAAAGATTGGATACAAGAGATGAACTAGGGTTTGAGATGAGATGGTGCTGGTGAAGATGTTGATGGAGATTGACCCCCTCCCAATGAGAGGATCGTTGGTGATGGCGATGGTTATGATTTCCCCCTCCTAGAGGGAAGTTTCCCCGGCATAACAGCTCCATCGGAGCCCTAGATTGGTTTCGCCAAGGTTCCGCCTCATGGCGCCGGAGTTTCGTCCTGTAAGCTTGCTTGTGTTTTTTTAGGGTAAAAGACTTCATATAGCAGAAGATAGGCACCGGAGGGCCACCAGGGGCCCGAGAGGTAGGGGGCGCGCCCTGTAAGGGTGGGCACGCCCCCACCCTCGTGGCCAGGGTGTGGGCCCCCTCTGGTAATTCTTTCGCTCAATAATTATCATTAATTCCAAAAATGACTTTCGTGGAGTTTCAGGACTTTTGGAGCTGTGCAGAATAGGTTTCCAATATTTGCTCCTTTTCCAGCCCAAAATCCCAATTGTCGGCATTCTCCCTCTTCATATTAAACCTTGTAAAATAAGAGAGAATAGCCATAAGTATTGTGACATAATGTGTAATAACAGCCCATAATGCAATAAATATTGATATACAAGCATGATGCAAAATGGATGTATCAACTCCCCCAAGCTTAGACCTCACTTGTCCTCAAGCGGAAGTCGATATCGAAAAATATGTCCACATGTTTAGAGATAGAGGCGTCGATAAAAATAAAATATGGGCATGAGGGCATCATGATCATTCTTATAATAGCAACATATATGGATTTTGTCATATGATTTCTTATGCTCAAGTAACAATCTATTCACAATGTCGAGTATGGTTCAGAAACTTCATTGAGAACTAACAAATGATAATCTCAGTCGTTGAAGCAATTGCAATTTACCATAACATCGGAAAGAGTCAAGAATAGAGCTTTTCAGAAGGTCCACATACTCAACTATCATTTAGTCTTCCACAATTGCTAACACTCACGCAATACTTATGGTTATGAAGTTTTAATTGGACACAGAGAAAGATAGGGGCTTATTGTGTTGCCTCCCAACGTTTTACCTCAAGGGTAATGTCAACAATAATAGTTCATGCTAACTTACATCCAATTGGATATATATATATATCAGGATCTTCCCAACACGAGGTGCTTGCCAAAGGATAAAATAAAAAGGGAAAGGTGAAGATCACCTTGACTCTTGCATAAAGTAAAAGATAGGCCCTTCGCAGAGGGAAGCAGAGGTTGTCATGTGCTTTTAGGATTGGATGCACGAAATCTTAATGCAAAAGAATGTCACTTTATATTGCCACTTGTGATATGAACCTTTATTATGCAGTCTGTCACTTTTATTACTTCCATATCACATGATCGTATAAAGCTTATTTTCTCCGCACTAATAAGTCATACATATTTAGAGAGCAATTTTTATTGCTTGCAACTTGACAACTTACTTGAAGGATCTTACTCAATCCATAGGTAGGTATGGTGGACTCTCATGGCAAAACTGGGTTTAAGGATATTTGGAAGCACAAGTAGTATCTCTACTTGGTGCAAGGAATTTGGCTAGCATGAGGGGGAAAGGCAAGCTCAACATGTTTGAATGATCCATGACAATATACTTTAACTGAGATGTCAGAAAACATAACCCATTACGTTGTCTTCCTTGTCCAACATCAACTCTTTAGCATGTCATACTTTAATGAGTGCTCACAATCATAAAAGATGTCCAAGATAGTGTATTTATATGTGAAAACCTCTCTTTCTTTATTACTTCCTATTAATTGCAACGATGACCCAAACTATGTTTGCCAACTCTCAACAACTTTTAAGCCTCATACTCTCTATATGTGAAGTCATTACTATCCATAAGATCAATATGAACTCTTTTATTTCTTTTTATTCTTTTATGCACTCAAGATCATAGAAAGATAGCAAAGCCCTTTACTCAACACTAATCTTTATTATATATAGCTCACGAACTCGATTACATAGAGGAATCACAAAGCAAAACTCAAAACTAATTCATACCAAAACTTTATTCTACTAGATCAAGATATTACCAAAAGGACTGAACTAAGAAAAACGGTAAAGATAGGAGTGTGATGGTGATACGATACTGGGGCACCTCCCCCAAGCTTGGCAGTTGCCAAGGGGAGTGCCCATACCCATGTGTCTATGTCCTCGGAGGTGGTGAAGGAGTGGTTGATGATGTGGGCTTGTCGTCCGTCTTCCCAGGCATAGGCTCACCATCATAGAAGGATGATCGAGTCTCTGGGATCCTCAAATCTGCAGCCAAACTCATCCTCTTGAATCTATATTCATACTCACAATTTTGGTTTTGCAGGTCATAGATCTGGGCTTGGAGGTGCTCGATTTTCTCACGAAGCTTGAAGATGGCCTCCCCAATGTTCTTGGCGTCCAGCTTGTGGTTGCTGGTGAATTCCGTGATCATCATCTGGTTGGCGTTAAGTCCGCGCTCCACCATCCCTTGGCACTTGAAAACTTGTTGTTCCATCACTTCGAGCTTTGTTTCCACGCTTCCGGTACTCCTTGGTCCCTCCACATCGCGGATGTGCAGCACCCCCTCACACATCTCAATGGTTTGAGGGTGATGCAGCACCTCCGCGAGGTATGGGTTGATGACCCTCTCGAAAAACTTGTCCTTGGGAGCGCTTGGAGACGTCATGGTGCTCTAGATCTGTCAGAAAAATAGCTCAAAACAAAGACAGAAGATTTTTGCGTGATACGGTGGTCAAAACCTTCGGGAGGTTATATAATGAATTTTTACCGACCGAAAGAAGTAACATGCATGAAAACAGAGTCCGGAGAGAACACAAGGTGCCCACAAGGCAGGGGGCGCGCCCTGTAAGGGTGGGCGCGCCCTCCACCCTCGTGGATACCTCGTGTCCTTCCCAGACTATTTCTTATTTTCCTATTTTCTTAAATATTCCCAAACAGAGAAAAATTGCTATTAGAACTGTTTTGGAGTCGGTTTACTTACTGTACAACATACCTATTCCTTTTCGGAGTCTGAAACATTCTGGAAAGTGTCTCTTATGTATTCCTCCGGGTCACGATTTCAATAATATTAGTTTCAAAATTTATAGGATTACCTGAGATATAATGTTTGATTCTTTGACCATTCACCACCTTCGGATTTGTGCCTTCGAAGTTGTTGATTTTTATGGCACTGGAACGATAGACCTCCTCGATAACGTAAGGACCTTCCCATTTAGAGAGAAGTTTTCCTGCAAAAAATCTTAAACGAGAGTTGAATAGAAACACATAATCACCTACGTTAAACTCGCGCTTTTGTATCCTTTGTCATGCCATCTTTGAACTTTTTCTTTAAACAGCTTGGCATTCTCGTAGGCCTGGGTTCTCCATTCATCGAGTGAGCTAATGTCAAATAACCTCTTCTCACCGGCAAGTTTAAAATCATAGTTGAGCTCTTTAATGGCCCAATATGCCTTATGTTCAAGTTCGATAGGTAAGTGACATAATTTTCCATAAACCATTTTATATGGAGACATACCCATAGGGTTCTTATACGCAGTTCTATAAGCCTACAATGCATCATCAAGTTTCTTGGACCAATTCTTTCTAGATCTATTAACAGTCTTTTGCAAAATTAATTTGAGCTCTCTATTACTCAACTCTACTTGACCACTAGACTGTGGGTGATAAGGGGGTGCAATTCTATGATTAACATCATGCTTAGCAAGATTTTACGAAAAGTGGGGACTCCAAACCTTGGAAAAATAACTTCTTTAAGCATCTTAATAGAAGTGTTATGATCAGCACTACTAGTTGGAATAGCTTCTACCCACTTAGTAACGTAATCAACAGCAACTGTGTATATCCATTAGAGGCAGGAAAAGGTCCCATATAATCAAAGACCCAAACATCAAACGGTTCAATAACAAGAAAATAATTTATAGGCATTTCTTGACATCTACTAATATTACCAATTCTTTGACATTCATCACAAGACAAGACAAACTTACGGGCATCTTGAAGAGAGTAGGCCAATAAAAACCGGATTGCAATACCTAATGTGCAGTTCTATCTCCAGCATGGTGTCCTCCATATGCTTCGGAGTGACACTTGCGTAGGATATGTTCCTCAGGTACACAACGTCTAATAACACCATCTACTCCTTCTTTATAAAGGTGTGGGTCATCCCAGAAGTAATGTCTTACATCATAAAAGAACTTTTTCTTTTGCTGGTATGTGAAACTAGGTGGTATGATATTAGCAACAATGTAATTAGCATAATCAGCATACCATGGAGCAGTATGAGAAGCACTTATGACAGCTAATTGTTCATCAGAAAAGCTATCATCAATAGGTAGTGGGTCATCAAGAACATTCTCTGACCTAGACAGGTTGTCTGCAACGGGGTTCTCAGCTCCCTTTCTATCAATAATATGCAAATCAAATTCTTGGAGTAAAAGAACCCATCTAATAAGTCTAGGCTTAGCATCTTTCTTTTCCATAAGATATTTAATAACATCATGATCAGTGTGAATAGTTACTTTAGAATCAACAATATAAGGTCTGAACTTATCACAAGCAAATACAACTGCTAAGAATTCTTTTTCAGTAGTAGCATAATTTCTCTGAGCAGTGTCTAGAGTTTTACTAGAATATTGAATAACATTTAGTTTCTTATCAACTCTTTGTCCTAGAACAGCACCTACAGCATAATCGCTAGCATCACACATAATTTCAAAGGGTAAATTCCAATCAGGTGGCTGAACAATAGGTGCAGAAACCAAAGCTTTCTTAAGTATTTCAAATGCTTCTACACAATCATCATCAAAGACAAAAGGAATATCTTTTTGTAATATATTAGTCAGAGGCCTAGAGATTTTAGAAAAGTCCTTAATGAACCTCCTATAAAAACCGGCATGACCAAGGAAACTTCTTATACCTTTAATGTCCTTGGTACACGACATCTTTTCAATAGCATCAACTTTAGCTTTATCAACTTCAATACCTCTTTCAGAAATCTTATGCCCCAAGACAATGCCTTCATTAACCATAAAGTGGCACTTTTCCCAATTCAAAACAATACTAGTGTCTTCGCATCTCTACAAAACTCGATCAAGGTTGCTTAAGGAATCATCAAAAGAGGATCCATAAACGGAGAAATCATCCATGAATACCACACAAATCTTTTCACAAAAGTCAGAGAATATAGCCATCATGCATCCTTGAAAGGTAGCAGGTGCATTACATAAACTAAAAGGCATAGGTCTATAAGCAAAAGTACCGAAAGGGCAAGTAAAAGTAGTCTTTGCTTGATAGTCCGCTGACACAGGTATTTGAGAGAAACCAGAATAACCATCTAGAAAGCAGAAATGTGTATGTTTGGATAATCTTTCTAGTATTTGATCAATAAAAGGTAAATGGTAATGATCTTTCTTAGTAGCTTTATTTAATTTGTGGAGATCAATTACCATCCTATAACCTATAATAATTCTTTGCGGGATCAATTCATCTTTATCATTAGGAACGACAGTAATGCCTCCCTTATTAGGGACACAATGGACAGGACTTACCCACTCACTATTAGCAACGGGATAAATTATACCTGCCTCAAGGAGCTTTAATATTTCCTTTATTACCACTTCTTTCATCTTAGGATTTAACCTTTGTTGATGATCTCTAACTGGTTTGGCATCTTCATCCAATTTAATTTTGTGTTGGCATAGAGTGGGACTAATGCCCTTAAGATCATCAACAGTATATCCAATAGCAGCACGGTGCTTCTTCAGAGCTTTCAATAATCTTTCCTCTTCCTGCTCTGAAAGGTTAGCACTAATAATAACAGGATATATCTTCTTTTCATCAAGATAAGCATATTTAAGAGTATCAGGTAATGGTTTAAGCTCAAACACGAGATCACCCTTGGGTGGAGGAGGATCCCCTAGGATTTCAACAGGCAAGTTGTGTTTCAGAATAGAACCCTGTTTAAAGAATACTTCATCTATCTCCCTTCTTTCATTCATAAACATATCATTTTCATGGTCTAGCAAATATTGTTCTAAAGGATCAGTAGGAGGCACATCAATAGAAGCAAGACTAATTATTTCATCCTTACTAGGCAATTCTTTATCATGGGGTTGTCTATGGAATTTAGCAAAATTAAACTCATGTTTCATATCCCCCAAGCCTATTGTAACAACATCCTTTTCACAATCAATCTTAGCATTAACAGTATTCAAGAAGGGTCTACCAAATATAATGGGACAAAATCTATCTTGTGGGGAACCAAGAACAAGAAAATCAGCAGGATATTTAACTTTCCCACACAAGACTTCAACATCTCTAACAATCCCAAATGGTGAAATAGTATCTCTATTGGCAAGCTTGATTGTAACATCAATATCTTATAACTCAGTAGGTGCAATATCATGCATAATTTCTTCATATAAGGAAAAAGGTATTGCACTAGCACTAGCCCCAATATCACATAAGCCATGATAACAATGATCTCCTATCAGAGTTTGTTCTTGAGGAAAGTGTTCATCCGGTGTGCCCTGAGAACGATATATGTGCAGCTCCTATCCGGATTTGTCAGCACATCGGGCGGCTTTGCTGGTCTTGTTTTACCATTGTCGAAATGTATTGTAAACCGGGATTCCGAGACTGGTCGGGTCTTCCTGGGAGAAGGAATATCCTTCATTGACCGTGAGAGCTTGTGATGGGCTAAGTTGGGACACCCCTGTAGGGTATAAACTTTCGAGAGCCATGCCCATGGTTATGTGGCAGATGGGAATTTGTTAACGTCCGGTTGTAGAGAACTTGACACCAGATTCGAATTAAAACGCATCAACCTCGTGTGTAGCCGTGATGGTCTCTTTTCGGTGGAGTCCGGGAAGTGAACACGGTTTTTGGGTTATGTTTGAACGTAAGTAGTTTCAGGATCACTTCTTGATCATTGCTAGCTTCACGTTCATTCCGTTTGCTTCTCTTCTCGCTCTTATTTGTGTATGTTAGCCACCATATATGCTTAGTCGCTGCTGCAACCTCACCACTTTACCCCTTCCTTACCCTTTAAGCATTGCTAGTCTTGATATCCATGGTAATGGGATTGCTGAGTCCTCGTGGCTCACAGATTACTACAACAACAGTTGCAGGTGCAGGTTATGTGATGATCATGACACGAGAGCGATGTTTGCTTGTTTTGGAGTTCTTCTTCCGCTTCTTCTTCGATCAGGGGATAGGTTCCAGGTCGACAGCCTGGGCTAGCAGGGTGGATGTCGTTTGAGTTTCTGTTTGTGTTTCATCCATAGTCGGATGTTGATCTTACGTATGATGATGTTGTATTCGTGTGGCTTTGTATGCCTCTTGTATGTATCCCCATCTATTATGTAATGTTGATGTAATGATATCCACCTTGCAAAAGCGTCTTCAATATGCGCTTCTATCCTTGGTGGGACCTTCGATTTCCTTTAGGATAGGGTCGCATATTGGGCGTGACAAGTTGGTATCAGAGCCTCGACCGACCATAGGAGCCCCCTTGATTGATCGTGTAGTTTGGCCGTTGTCGAGTCTAGAAAAAACTATTTCTGAGTCTAGTTATATCGGAGAGTAGGAATTCTTTTTACTCCTCGGCCCCTTCGTCGCTCTGGTGAGGAATCTTGACGTAGGTGTTTTGAATTACTCCTCTTGCCTTTCAAACTTTCTTTAGGATCACGCAGTTGGTTTTTCGATCGTTGGTTCTCAGCTCTTTCTCATCAAGTCGATTCGACCTCCTTGTTTTTGCAAGTTCAATCCTTAGTTGTTTTCTTTTTCCCACCCGCCCACCCTTTTTTCTCCTCGGAGCCGGAGTCCGTAATCGAGTATCCATCCTACTCGTGCGAAGCATTTGCATTCTTTCAACCGGTGTTTCCTCTTGAAGTTATTCGTCGGTTTCCCCTTCCAAGTTGCCTTTGTTTTTC
>NC_041381.1:432474854-432476818 GCF_002162155.2 Triticum dicoccoides
CGGAGCTTGAGTCTCTTTCGAGCATCAATTTCATTCGTGTGGAGCCTCGTCAGTCTTTCGTCAATTGTTTCAACCGGTGTATTCTCGTTTTGTGCGGCATTCTTCATCTCTTTTCCGGTGGGATCAATTCAAGTTTTTCGGGTTGATCACATTCTTTTCCTTGGATCAAGTGTTCTCCTTGCTCGTTTGCCTCTCGTTATTCAATCATTCCAGAGTTCAGAAGACATTTTTGAATTCTTAAGGTGTTTCCTTCAGATTCTTTTTCATTGTTTATCATATTATTCATTCATTCTTTTCAATCCTACCGGTGGTTCATGAAGACCTTCTCAAGTTGGCGATATGTCACTTATCAATCTTTTTTTAAGAAGAATAAGTAGTATGAAAAATCCATTGCTTGTCATCAATTTAATTTGATGAAGGATAAGCATACAATAAATCTTATTCTTATTTCCTCAAAGTGATTAATCCCTTCCTTCGGAGTTTGTTCGTGAGGAATAAATTCTAGTTCCAAGTGTTTTCATCTTTTCTTTTCCGGAGTTCAAATTTCCTCGGCCATTTTGTCGAAACCCCCATCTAAATCACCGCAAGGCTCATCTTATTCTTTCATCCTTCATGCTATCTCATCATCCTTTTGTCACGAGAGTTCTTCATGGTGGTTCTTCATGATTTAATTCATTCTTTCAAGTGTTCATCAAGATTCTTGTTGGAGGAGCTCAAGTTTTATTCTTCTTGTATCTCGAAGTGCAATTTATTCTCCGTATTCCTTTCAAGTGGAGTTTTGCATTTCTTCGTTATTCCCAGATATTCAAGCATTTGGTTGAGGTAGGTTATCACCTCATAATTTTTGAGAGGTTATCCATAATTCCACAACAAGCTTATTCTTTCGTTGTTGATTTTCCCAACAACTCCGTTCAATCCTTCCTTCTAAGTTCTTTTCATTCCATTCTTTCAATTCTTCCGGAGGCATTGCGTTGTTCATCTCATCAAGTGCCATTCCATCCTGTGAAGTTCATGTCCTATTTCCTTCCATTTTCAGTCGGAGTGTTGCCGAGATTCTTTCATTCATTCGTTTCATATCTCATTCTAACCGGAGTGGTTTCAGAGTCTATCTGATTCCGTGAGTTTTCAATTCTCGTCATTCTCGTCATTCCCCTTCTTCTCGAGTCCTCTCGATTCTCTGCTTCTTCTCTTGCGCTCTTATTTCACCTCATCCCCTTTTCCCTTCCGTCTCGGTCCTAAGATCTTGGGACGAGATCTCTTGTTAGTGGAGGAGAGTTGTAACGCCCCGGATCTGGTGCGCCAGGTGTCTTCCAGCTACTCGTCGTTGTTGCCATGTCATTTGATTGCGTGTTGCATTTTGCCATGTCATCATCTGCATTTCATCTACATGTTTTTCAAAACTTGCATCCGTTCGGGTTCCGCTGGTTCTCTCCATTGTCCGTTCTGAGCCTGACCACACTCGCATGTGCCCCGTCGCCCCTCTCAGACCTTGTTTCATGAGCGGGATAAAAGCATTCTTGGAATGGACCGAGGTTTGCCGAGTGGCCTTGGTATAGCACCGATAGACCGCCCGTCAAATTTTGTTCCATTTGGAGGTCGTTTGATGCCCCAATGGTTAACCACGTAGCTTGAAACCCCGCTCTCTTTGCAGGCCAGCCCCTCTTCACCATATCCCATGAGCCCATCCAAGCCCCCTCCATGCTCTCGGTCGTTCGATCACGATTGTGTGGGCGAGAACCGCACCCCATTTGGAGTCTCCTAGCTCCTCCTATCTATAAATAGGTGCCCCTCCCCATATTTTTCGCGCACATCAAACCCTAACCTAGCCCTCTCCGCCGCCGGACATTTTCCCCGTCGCCGGACGTGTCCGCGTCGCCGTCCCCGATGAATCCGCCGCTGCCATGTTGCCCTCCCTGCGCCTCCCACCGCGCGCCGCCCGCGGCCTGCCGCCGGCCCCCGCGGCC
>NC_041381.1:432477237-432490086 GCF_002162155.2 Triticum dicoccoides
AGCCTGCATCTCCGCCCGCGCCGCGCCCAAGCGCGCCGCCCGCCTCTCGATCCGCCGCCTTCGCTCCCCGACCTCGCTGAACCCCGTTGTCCTCCCCGACGCCGCGCCTGCCTCGCCGCCGCCGTCGGGCTCTGCCCCACGCCCCGCCGGACTCGCCGCCGCCGCCGGGCTCCGTCCCGCAGCTCCCCGCCGACCTCGCCTCCGCCACCGCCCCTGTTCACCGGTGCCTCCCGCACGCCCCGGGAGCTCCGGCCGCCCCGGATTCGCCCGTCCCCGCCGTCTCCCTCCTCTCCGGTGAACCTCGGAATCTACGCCAGATCCAGATCCAAATGAGGTTGACCCCGATTTACCCCAAGTCCCTGAAAAATTGCATTCGGGTGCACTATTCATCATGCCATAACTTTGCGTGTGCTGCTCCAATTCATGCATACGATATATCAAAATGCTCATCATGAGATGCTCTTCATTTTGTTCCATTGTGCCATGCTTTTTTGAGTCCATCTTGATGACCTTATCATCGTTGCAAGAGTGCTATATGATGTTATCTGTTGTCTGTTAACAGAACTTGGTGATTTGTCTTTTTCATTGCATTTTGTGTGTGCATCCTATGAGCTTGATGTCTACATGTGTTTTGATATACATAATGTCATCTTTATAGTGGTGCAACCCATCTATTTTTGTGAGTCTTGTAGTGAGTGCATAGAGCTCGTGAAGTAGGGTACTTGATGTTTCTGTTTTGCTAGGCTGAATCTGTTATATCATGATGCTATGTAAACCTGCTGCTACAAGTCATTCTATGCATACTCTGGAGATGTTCACTACGGATGTTTTATTCTACATGTTATGGTATATCCATCCATGCCCCTGGTTGCATTTATGGCCTGCTGTAGCTTGTTGTTATCATGCTCCAAAGTTGCTAAATAATGTTGTTGTCATCCTGTTAACATTAAGTTCAGTTTTGCCATGTGCTTTGCTAGTGATCCATGCACCCTATGAACTTTCTATTGCCATGATTAGCTTCATAAACATGTATTCTTACTGTTGGTCAACTTTTCATGCCATGTATTGCTCTGTGGTGAGTGGTACAAGCTCACCAACATGCCTACTTATCGTTGTTCCTGCCATGTCTGAATCTGTCATATCATTTGTCATGTTTGCATGGATGCTACCATCTTTTCAGTTGATCTTTGGAATTAGTTCAGTAAGGGAGTTTTGTTATTTGTTTTTAGTATTAGAATGCCATGCCTTTGTTTGCCATGTTAAGTTCTCGTACCATGTTTTTTGATAGCTCTAAACATTGCAACCTGATGTTATTTCTGCTAAGTCTGTAAACTGTTATTATTTGCAATCTTGCCATGTCCTTTTGAGCATGTTATAGTGTTTTCTGGAGATAGCTCAGTGTTCATGTTTTGTCATGTTTTACCTGTACTTTATGCCCATGCCTTTTGTTGTCATGTTTAGATGTTGTAGCATATTGTTTTGATGCTTGCTAGATGCCTAGTTGCTCCTTTGGACAGCTTGTCCTTTAAACTTGTTTCATGTGTATGTGTTGAACCGTTGCTCCGTTTTGAGTGTGCTCTACATGAAACTTGCTTAGTTTTACATGTAGCTTCATATTACCTTGTTGAATCCTTGTTTTGAGAGTGTTTGCTTGATGTTTGAATGTTGTTTGCATTAATGCCATGTTTAACTTCTTTTGCTCATATCTTCTAGGTCGTAGCTCCGAACTAAATGAACTTTATATGTAACTTGACTAGAATTTCGTGTAGATCATCTTGGTGCATCTTAACTTGCTATTTAACAACTTGAACATAAGGTTTATACAGATCTGGACCAATTTTGAAATTTGCATATGAGGACTTACCGGAATTGTTATATGTTGTTTCCGGCCTCATTTAAACTTGCTTTGATGTGTTGCTCTTGTATGCATCATCTCTTTCCATGAGTAGAGTCATATTACCTTCGTCATGCATCATGTTTGATTGTGCATCATGCCATGTCTATGGGTTGTGTGTTTACCTTGTTGTTTGCTCCTTTCCGGTTGTGCTTCTTCTCGATAGTTCCTGTTTCGATGCGACCGTGAGGATTCGTTCGACTACGCTTGATTCATCTTCGCCCGTTCGTCTTCTTCATGGACTCGTTCTTCTTCCTAGTGGGATTTCAGGCAAGATGACTGTTACTCTGGATCTCACTACTATCATTGCTATGTTAGTTGCTTCGTTCTATCGCTATGCTGCGCTACCTATCACTTGTTCTTCAAGCCTCCCAAATTGGCATGTCAGCCTCTAACCTTTTCACCCTTCCTAGCAAACCATTGTTTGGCTATGTTACCGCTTTGCTCAGCCCCTCTTATAGCGTTGTTAGTTGCAGGTGAAGTTGAAGATTGCTCCATGATGGACAGGATTATGTTGGGATATCACAATATCTCTTATTTAATTCATGCATCTATATACTTGGTAAAGGGTGGAAGGCTCGGCCTTATGCCTGGTGTTTTGTTCCACTCTTGTCGCCCTAGTTTCCGTCATACTCGTGTTATGTTCCTTGATTTTGCGTTCCTTACGCGATTGGGTGATTTATGGGACCCCCTTGACAGTTCGCTTTGAATAAAACTCCTCCAGCAAGGCCCAACCTTGGTTTTACCATTTGCCTACCTAAGCCTTTTTCCTTGGGTTTTCGGAGCCCGAGGGTCATCTTTATTTAACCCCCCACCCCCCGGGCCAGTGCTCCTTCGAGTGTTGGTCCGAACTAGAGCCACTTGCAGCGCCACCTCGGGGAAACTTGAGGGCTGGTTTTAGTTGTACATAGTGTTCATCCGGTGTGCCCTGAGAACGAGATATGTGCAGCTCCTATCAGGATTTGTCGGCACATCGGGCGGCTTTGCTGGTCTTGTTTTATCATTGCCGAAATGTCTTGTAAACCGGGATTCCGAGACTGATCAGGTCTTCCTGGGAGAAGGAATATCCTTCGTTGACCGTGAGAGCTTGTGATGGGCTAAGTTGGGACACCCCTGCAGGGTATAAACTTTTGAGAGTCATGCCCGCGGTTATGTGGCAGATGGGAATTTGTTAACGTCCGGTTGTAGAGAACTTGACACCAGATTCAAATTAAAATGCATCAACCTCGTGTGTAGCCGTGATGGTCTCTTTTCGGCGGAGTCCGGGAAGTGAACACGGTTTTTGGGTTATGTTTGAATGTAAGTAGTTTCAGGATCACTTCTTGATCATTGCTAGCTTCACGTCCATTCCGTTTGCTTCTCTTCTCGCTCTTATTTGCGTATGTTAGCCACCATGTATGCTTAGTCGCTGTTGCAACCTCACCACTTTACCCCTTCCTTACCCTTTAAGCTTTGCTAGTCTTGATACCCATGGTAATGGGATTGCTGAGTCCTCGTGGCTCACAAATTACTACAACAACAGTTGCGGGTGCAGGTTATGCGATGATCATGACGCGAGAGCGATGTTTGCTTGTTTTGGAGTTCTTCTTCCGCTTCTTCTTCGATCAGGGGATAGGTTCCAGGTCGGCAGCCTGGGCTAGCAGGGTGGATGTCGTTTGAGTTTCTGTTTGTGTTTCATCCGTAGTCGGATGTTGATCTTATGTATGATGATGTTGTATTCGTGTGGCTTTGTATGCCTCTTGTATGTCCCCATCTATTATGTAATGTTGATGTAATGATATCCACCTTGCAAAAGCGTCTTCAATATGCAGTTCTATCCTTGGTGGGGCCTTTGAGTTCCTTGATAGGGTCGCATATTGGGCGTGACAAATAAATAACATGCCCATCAATATTATTGGCCAAGAGACCTTTAACCATAGCAATACTAGGTTCAACTTTAATTTTCTCAGGAGGTGTATAAGTTCTAGTATTACTCTTACAAACAACAGTTGAAGCTTTAGCATGATCCTTTATCCTAACAGCGAAAGGTGGTTTCTCAACATAAGTAGTGGGAACAATAGGATCATTATAAGTGATAATCTTTTCTTCAACTATAATAGGTGCAACTACTTTTACTTCAGTGGGAGGATTATATTTAAACCACTTCTCCTTAGGGAGATCAACGTGAGTAGCAAATGATTCACAGAAAGAAGCTACTATCTCAGAGTCAAGTCCATATGTAGTGCTAAATCCACAAAAAGTGTCGGTATCCATAAAAGACTTAACACAATCAAACTTAGGTGTCATACCTGACTCCTTACCATCATCAGAACCCCAATCTTCATAGTTGCGTTTAATTCTTTCCAATAAGTCCCACTTGAATTCAATAGTCTTCAATATATAAGAACCAGCACAAGAAGTATCGAGCATGGTGCGATCATTGAGAGAAAGCCAAGCATAAAAGTTTTGAACAATCATTTCTCTTGAGAGCTCATGATTGGGGCATGAATATAACATTGACTTAAGCCTTCCCCAAGCTTGAGCGATTATTTCTCCTTCGCGAGGCCAAAAATTATATATATAATTACGATCACAATGAACAAGATGCATAGGATAAAACTTCTGGTGAAATTCCGATTTCATTCATTTATAGTCCCAAGATCCCATATCATCACATAGCCTATACCATGTCAATGCATCTCCCTTCAAAGATAAAGGGAAGACCTTCTTCTTAACAACATCATCGGGCATACCTGCAAGCTTAAATAATCCATAAACTTCATCCACATAGATAAGGTGTAAATCGGGATGCAGTGTTCCATCTCCTGCAAAGGGATTAGCTAGCAGTTTATCTATCATACCCGAAGGAATTTCAAAGTAAACATTTTCAGTAGGTTGAGGAGCAACTCTTTGCTCTACTGGTCGGGGTGAAGATACCCCGAACAAGCCCCTTAAAGGACTAGTTTCCATAGTAACAAGTGATAGTAAATTTCAGCACACTATATAAATGTTTCCTCGCCAAGTTCCACTCACCAAAAGCGCTTCACTCCCCGGCAATGGCGCTAGAAAAGAGTCTTGATGACCCACAAGTATAGGGGGTCTATCATAGTCCTTTCGATAAGTAAGAGTGTCGAACCCAACGAGGAGCAGAAGGAAATGACAAGCGGTTTTCAGTAAGGTATTCTCTGCAAGCACTCAAATTGTAGGTAACAGATAGTTTTGTGATAGGATAATTTGTAACGGGTAACAAGCAATGAAAGTAAATACGGTGCAGCAAGGTGGCCCAATCCTTTTTGTAGCAAAGGACAAGCCGGGACAAGTTCTTATAATGAGAAAAGTGCTCCCGAGGACACATGGGAATTATCGTCAAGCTAGTTTTCATCACGTTCATATGATTCGCGTTCGTTACTTTGATAATTTGATATGTGGGTGGACCGGTGCTTGGGTACTGCCCTTTCTTGGACAAACATCCCACTTATGATTAACCCCTATTGCAAGCATCTACAACTTCAAAAGAAGTATTAAGGTAAACCTAACCATAACATGAAACATATGGATCCAAATCAGCCCCTTATGAAGCAACTTATAAACTAGGGTTTAAGCTTCTGTCACTCTAGCAACCCATCATCTATTTATTACTTCCCAATGCCTTCCTCTAGGCCCAAATAATGGTGAAGTGTCATGTAGTCGACGTTCACATAACACCACTAGAGGAGAGAGAACATACATCTCATCAAAATATCAAAAGAATACGAAATTCACATGACTACTAATAGCAAGACTTCACCCATGTCCTCAGGAACAAGCATAACTACTCACAAAGCATACTCATGTTCATGATCAGAGGAGTATTAATATGCATTAAGGATCTGAACAAATAATTTTTCACCAAATAAACCAACTAGCATCAACTACAAGGAGTAATCAACACTACTAGCAACCCACAGGTACCAATCTAAGGTTTTGGTACAAAGATTGGATACAAGAGATGAACTAGGGTTTGAGAGGAGATGGTGCTGGTGAAGATGTTGATGGAGATTGAACCCCTCCCGATGAGAGGATCATTGGTGATGGCGATGGTGATGATTTCCCCCTCCCGGAGGGAAGTTTCCCCGGCAGAACAGCTCCGCCAGAGCCCTAGATTGGTTCCGCCAAGGTTCCGCCTCGTGGCGACGGAGTTTCGTCCCGTAAGCTTGCTTGTGATTTTTTCAGGGTAAAATACTTCATATAGCAGAAGATGGGCACCGGAGGGCCACTAGGGGGCCCACAAGGCAGGGGGGCCGCCCTGTAAGGGTGGTCGCACCCCCACCCACGTGGCCAGGGTGTGGGCCCCCTCTGGTACTTCTTTCGCTCAATAATTCCAAAAAAAACTTTCGTCGAGTTTCAGGACTTTTGGAGCTGTGCAGAATAGGTTTCCAATATTTGCTCCTTTTCCAGCCCAGAATCCCAGTTGTCGGCATTCTCCCTCTTCATATTAAACCTTGTAAAATAAGAGAGAATAGCCATAAGTATTCTGACATAATGTGTAATAACAGCCCATAATGCAATAAATATTGATATACAAGCATGATGCAAAATGGACGTATCAGCTGCACGCGGGTTCTCGAGGCAATCCCCAAAGGTTGTCGCTTTGGTGCAAGAAGACCAGGACAGCGGGCTCGCCAGGACGAAGGTCATCACTGGGCCCACCACTGCGCCACGGCAAAAGCTTTGGCAGGCGAAGACAACCTTTAGTCATGATAGGATGTACTCCTGTCCCCCTTTGAAATTGGTCGTTGTGGCAACCCTTCCTGCTTAGAGTTTTCGGGGGAAGAGGACCGAGGCCACTATAAGTATAGGCTTGTCTCCACCATAGAGAGAGGTCGGGAACTTGGCCAAATCCTTGATATCCCTTGAGCTAGTCGAGCCTCACGAGGCAGCTCAACATCTCACTCATATTCATCCTCCCTCGCGAGGCAATCCACCACAAAGCATGTGTAGGGTCTTACACCGCAAGGTGGCCCAAACCTGGGTAAATTGTCGGGCTTGTTGTTCGTCTTCTCTTCCCCTCGAGCAGGTCGGAGCATCACCATAGGCAGGGAGCAGGGAACTAGAGTTTGGCGTGGTTCTTCGAGCGCACCCTAGAGTTCGAACCTTTCTCGGGTTCATGGAACCCCGATTCCGATATTTGGCGCGCCAGGTAGGGGTGCGCCGAAGCTCTTCCGCTCCACTCTGGTTCCCGCTCCACCGTCCTCATGGCTGATGCTAGTCGTGTTCGTACCAATCGCTGGGCGGCTCGCGTCGCTCAGACGGCGCCCTCTGGGAGCTGGTGCCATGGCCTCTCTTCCAAGTCCACACTTGCCACCGCCCACCCCAGCGTTTATTCGATCATCGCGGGATGCACGGCTTTCATTGTCAGCCTTCGCCAAGTGAATTGGCCGACGAGGTTCAGACTAGTGCTACCCCACGCTACGATGGCGCGGCCGACCCCGAGGACTTTCTCTGGCTCTATACCCAAAGCCTCTTGGTGGCGGGCAGCGGCACCAAGGCCATGGGGAACTGGTTCCCTCTGGCCCTCATGGGCGCCCTGCACTCCTGGCTCCTCGGCCTTCCTGAAGCTTCGATATCCTCCTGGGGTGAGCTCCGCGGTCAGTTCGCGATGTGCTTCATGCTTCAGGGACCTCATGTGGTCGCGTGCATCCTCGGCGGGTCTCAAGCGCATGCGTTCAGTTGCCACTCCAGGCAGCTCTTTCGTGGGGCAAACGCCGCGTGGCCCCAGCCCAAGGCTTCACGGTCTCGCGCGCGACCCGAGTGCGTCATCACTTTTGATTCCCAAGACTACCCCAAGTCTGCAGCGGCCGCCGGTGCGCTCCCCATGTTGTGCACTCCCACTATCAGCAACGCCTCCATCAGCAAAACCCTCATCGACGGGGGTGCCGACCTCAACGTGATATCCATCATGACCTTCGAGACACTTCAAGTGCCCTACGACTAGCTGATGCCCACCAGGCCCTTCTCGGGGATGACCGATGGCTCCACCCCTCTCCCGGGGCAGATGAGCCTCCCTGTTACCTTCGGAACTCACGACAACTACCACACCGAGCTCATCGACTTCTACATGGCCCACTTCATCCTCCCATATAATGCCATCCTGGGATACCCGCTCTTGCCAAGTTCATAGCGGCAACCCAACATTGCTACAATGTCCACAAGATGCCAAGGTGCAGTGGCGTCATCACTGTTGCCCGTGATGAAAAGGATGTGGTCTACTCCTTTGAGCACGCCTACCGGGCCGCTGCGGCTGAGAATTCTGATGGCAAGAACGCCGCTGTGCCTCCTGAGGCCGCCCCCATAAAGAAGAATTAGCTCCTCCCCAAGAGAAGTCCTGATGCGGAGAAGGCACCGGCTGGCGATACCTCCGGCACCGCGCTTGCCACCAGGGCTCACCTTCCTCCCGCATAGGAAGGCGCGCCCGGCGCCTCCCTCTGGGCAGGCTCGGGAGCTTCCACCTAGAGAGCGTCTTACCTAACCAGCGTGGCGAGGGAGCTGCTCGGGCACCACTTGGAGGTGTGATTCACCGCACGCGCCTGCAAGCAAGGAGCATGGCGCCAGGTGCTAGGAGCACAGAAGTTCATCACCCAGGTGTCGTGGGAAACCACGGACACCTATGGGGCCATGAGCCCCTTTTGGTTCGGCAGGGGAATGAGTGCGTTGCACAAAGAGCGGAGAATGTCATGCAGCATGGCAGAGAACACACGGGCAATTTTACCCAGGTTCACGCCGCCGCGAGGCGTAAAACCCTACTCCTGCTTTGGTGGATTGATGGTGGACTATGGTGGAGAACGCAGTACTCTTGCTCGGCAAGGTTGCCTCGGGGCGAGAGCAGCTACGTGTGTATGAGTGTACAGGGGTCTGAATCCTTTCTATGGTTGCCATGGGCCTCCTTTTATAGATCAAGGGGTCACCACAGTGGCAAATCAGACATTATGCACCGATTAGATAGCAAATAGTGCTATCATACCTAACTCTGCAAACAGCGCAGAGTGCATTAAATGCACCGCTTAGCGTCACATCATGGAATGTCTGGCAAGCCTTGTCGGGCTGTTCTGCCACCTTCTTGTCTGCTTGCTTGACACGTAGTGTCATTTGGAGATGTTTTTCATAGGAAGTGGCTGCCACGTGGCAAAAACAGCCACTTAGTCACTTAGGGGCTTGACACTGCACCGATCAATGACTTGCGTAGCCGTGAGGTGGAGCGGTGGAGCCTTGGCGGGGTGGTTTGCCTTCGTTGTGCCCGGTAGGCCTGCCGGGACGATCTTAGTGTCTTGTCGCGGAAGCAACCTCGGCCTCGCCAGGCTCGCCTTCCCGGCAAGGGAGATTCTTCCTTAGTGGTGCATTGCTTCTTTAGCTTGTCTTGGTCTTCTTGATCTACCCCTTGGTTGCTCAAAGAACTGATCTCTTGTGCTTAACCTTATCTCTTGAAACTTTGCCCTTTTAGGCCCATGCACAGTCTGGGCAATAGACCCAGGGTTTGTTGCACCAACACCAGGAGATCCACAAGCTGCAGGTGGCTCGGGCCATGCGCGGTGACCGTCGCCCCACGCGGCCCGTCGACTCAGCTGTCGCTCTTGAAGCGGGCAGGGAGCTGCGTGTGTGTGTCAACATCCCGAGCCTCAACGTGGCCATCTCCCAGGACCTCTTCTGGTCGTCGCCCGTCGATCGGAGCGAGGGCGTCCCCTGCAACTGCATCTGTATTCCCTTCAGCCTGCTGAACATGGGCACCACTTACTAGCGGCTCGTGCAGCTCACGCTGGCGTCTCACAAGGCCTGACACTTGGTGTTGGTGCCTCATGAGGCCTCGGCCCCTCGCGAGCTTCCAGGGCCTCAGGAGCCAGCCGGTCCCTGAGGGGCGAACCTTCACGACACACTTCGCCGACCACCCCGATGCTTCAGTAGTAGCATCATTGCCAAGTGACTTTTTGGTTTGTTCAATTGAGGGCGCCCCTTGGGCTGCATTATCCTCAGGATGTCTTAGGGTCGGCCCCTGCAGCCGCCTCGTTTTTGAGCATGTACTAAACTCGGTTGTGATTTCGTGAGTTTACTCTTATCACATAAACTTCGTGCTTGGTGCCGCGTCACACCTGGAGGCGCCACCACTTGGGGCTCCACGCGCCAGCTGATCTCCTCGTGAATGTCCCATGAACAGGGGCTATTGGCATGATGCATGTGCTCGGGTCCATCCCTGCAGCGTTGATAAACCTAAGTGATCGAGCTCTGGCTCGCGGGCCGGCCCCGTGCATATCACCTCATTAGGTCCTTAGTGCCTTGTCTCCTCACGGAACAATCATGAGCAGACCAGCAAGTGCGCATTGCCCCATATACCTTGTAATCTTCCAGCATGCGTAGGCCTCAGGAGCTAGGCATCCGGACGACATAAGAATAACACCTCGTCACCTCAGGAGGTCCAGCCTCGAGCGGGAGATGGTCTGCTCTATGCTGCCAACCGCGAAAAGCTAAGTACATCCACCTCATACGCTGCATCATTGTTGGTTGTAATTGCTTCTCCCTATGACCCTGGAGAAGCAAGTCACCTATTTTTCACATGAGTCACTTGCACGTTAAAAGGGGAGCTCTTGAGCATCGTGCCTCAGGAGCTCTTACTGGCTCTCGAGCCCTCACCCCCTAGCCTTGTCCCAGGCATCACGACCTGACATACCAGCGGCGGCTGAGCCTCACTTGAGGGTCGGGTCCTAAGAACGTAGACCACATTGGGAAGCAAGAAAAAGATAGGCAGGCCTCGCGAGGAGCAAGGGGAGGGAGTGAGGGAGTCCTAGATTAGGGGGTATCCGGATAGCCGGACTATATACTTTGGTCGGACTGTTGGACCATGAAGATACAAGACTCAAGACTTCGTCCCGTGTTGGTATGGGACTCTCCTTTGCGTGGAAGACAAGCTTGGCGATTTGGATATTATATTTCCTTCTTTGTAACCGACTCCATGTAAACCCTAGCCCCCTCCAGTGTCTATATAAACCGGAGGGTTCAGTCCGTATGAGGACGATCACAACATTCATAATCATCATAGGCTAGCTTCTAGGGTTTAGCCTCTACAATCTCATGGTAGATCAACTCTTGTGACACTCATATCATCAATATCAATCAAGCAGGAAGTAGGGTTTTACCTCCATCGAGAGGGCCCGAACCTGGGTAAACATTGTGTCCCTTGCCTCCTGTTACCTTTAGCCTTAGACGCACAGATCGGGACCCCCTACCCGAGAACCGCCGGTTTTGACACCGACATTGGTGCTTTCATTGAGAGTTCCTCTGTGTCGTCGCTGCAAGGCTCGATGGCTCCTTCAATCATCAACAACAACACGGTCCAGGGTGAGGCTTTCTCCCCCGGACAGATCTTCATGTTCGGCGGCTTCGCACTGCGGGCCAATTCGCTTGGCCATCTGGAGTAGATCAACAGCTACGCCCCTGGCCACCAAGCCAGGTTCGTAAACTTGAATTACACGGCCGATGCCCGCGAAGACTTGATCTTCAACGGATTCGGGCCTGAGACAGGAGCGTCGGGCAGTCACGATGAGCACGGCTTAGACCTGCTGTTGGATGATGCTCGGGATATCACCCCTGCAGGAACCCCAGACCTAAATCCGGGGCAGATTGCATCGCCCGAGGACAGATGGATGGACCCCGCCCCGGAGGCCGCACACCCATCGGCGGTAGAGCCGAACACAGACTTCACCCCCAAGGAAGCCTGTGACACCGGACCCACGGACTCGTATCCGGCTGTAGGTTCCAGCCCGCGCACCCCTGAGCCCGTCGAATCTGGTTGGGCTCCGGTAATGGAGTTCACTGCTGCGGATATCTTCCAGCACTCGCCCTTTGGCGACATGCTAAACTCGTTAAAGTCTCTCTCTTTGTCAGGAGACTCATGGCCGAACTATGTCCGGCTCGAGTGGGAAGCTGGCCACGAGGGAATTCGTTGCCCACCCACCACCCACTTCATAGCCACGGTCGATGATTTGACCGACGTGCTTGACTTCGACTCTGAAGACATCGATGGTTTGGATGACGATGTAGGAGAAAAACAGGAACCACCACCCACGGGGCGGTGGACAGCCACCTCTTCATATGACATATATATGGTGGACACTCCGAAAGAAACCAATGGCGATGAGGCAATGGAGGATAACACCTCAAAGAAGAAAGCAAAGCATGGGCGCCGTCAGCGCCGCTCCAAGCCCCACCAAAGCAATACCGGCATTGGAGACGAAAACAATCCGGACGGTGCCGAAGATAAATACAAGCCCGATCAGCCTGCCTTCGAGCAGGCTGGACAAGTGATGGAAGGATACTCGGAGAGGGACAACTACACGCCCCCCTCCGAAGATGAAGTGAGCCTCAGCGACGATGAATTTGGCGTGCCTGAGGATCCCGCGGAACAAGTTCGCTTCAAGCAACGGCTTATGACCACTGCGAGGAGCCTGCAAAAGAAGCAACAACAGCTCAAAGCTGACCAAGATGTGCTCACTGACAGATGGACCAAGGTCCTGGCCACCGAGGAATACGGACTCGGCCGCCTTGACAAAGAGCACATACAGCACAATTCGCTACCTCAACCAAAGAAGGAGAACCTAAGGCGCATACCCCGACGCCAGTATATCACCACGCTCCAGGACAATACATAGGAAATACGAAGCAACATCCTCAAGCCTCGGCGCAATCGTCACAAACGTCAAGTAAGGGAAGTTGGTGCCGAATTCAGCGGCCCCCGATCCGGTAAGCAGAAAAAGAGCAGCTCAAGCCTATCTGGCCCGAGCAGCATACTCGATCAACCATGCGAAATTCATGGTACCCCTAGAAGGGTGGCCAAGCATACCAATAGAGAATGTCGGATCCTCAAAGCAAAACGTCCGGCCGCGCGCCGGAAACAATGAAGGGAGGCTCCAAACAATGAAAGACCGATCAAACATGGTGAGGTCAAAGGAAGA
>NC_041381.1:432490372-432495139 GCF_002162155.2 Triticum dicoccoides
CTGACCACATCGACCGTCCGGACATCATCAGCCATAGCAATTTTATTGCACTCACTATCAACCCAATAGCTTGGGGGACCCATCTCACACGAACCCCCACGGGCATAAACCTATCAACAACATCTCCTCAAAGATGCAAGGTGCAAAGGCCAAGTTTTAACTACCCCACCATACTAATGGTTGTCTTCGGATCACCAAACAAATACCATGCCGAAGAATAAGTCTTCGGCACTGTCCCCCCTATAAAGTAATTACCACATACTACCGGGACGAACCACGTTGTCTAGATTCAATGGGGTACAACATTAGGCCAGTCCCGCGCGACATAGTCACAATTATGGGCAAGGCCGAACTCCACCCTCAAAGTGGAAATCCTACCGCTGCTGGAATAGCGAGTCGTGCCTGTTTATCAAATTTTGATTCGGCAGCCAACTACCCGGACACCAACTAAGGAGTCCGAGCTACTTTATGGCATGATAGCCTGGTTCAGCCAGGCTCCGATCAGGCACCCGCGGTTCAACAACAGGACATGCAGCTGCCTTTAAGCATTTGTCTTTACAGACTAACTTTGGCGCAGAACAGGACTGGCGACGTGGAATCAGCTCGGACGCACAAGGAAGGAGCACAAAAGTAAACCCCCCCCAAGGGAGGCAGTCCGGATACAGTTCGGATCCACACGTAGCCTCCTCTAGTTCGGCCACGACAGGTTCGCCAAAAACACCTCTTTTTATAATTATAACCCGTACTCATATGCTTAGACATGCCACTCTACTACAATGCGTAGACTTAAAAAACACTTACAGGCCGTCGTTCCTCATTGACGCATTTCTGTCATAAACGGCACCTATGCCTTTTGTTATGCCCCTATATGCCAGGGGCTTCATAATATTTATGATATGGCAACAAGGTCCGACCACCTTTCCGGTCGCTCGGCACCCCGAACTTATAGCACTATATGCACCAGCTCCGAATCATGTCTTGGGTCATTGGTTGGGTTTGCCCGGCTCCCATGTTTTGGTACCTTACGTTCTGCTCTATCGGCTAAGGTAGCACTGGGAGAACTACTGCGATTGTGTCCCAGTTCTTCCGGATGAGCACCTCAGTAGAGAAAGCCGAAAACTGACTGTCATGATACGGCGAGAGCTGGTCACTGTTCGAGAGGTTGTAAAATCTTTAAAGATTTATTCCGCATAATGCCATTATAAATGCAAAGTGCGACGGATCGGCCTTCTGATCAGGCGCCGATAGAGACCCTAGTACGGTGTTCTGAACACCAGGGGCTGCGCCGACCATACTCGAATTCCTATGGCTAAGTGAGAGTGATAAAGCCCTATAGTCCGATTGCCTGGTTCGCAGTGAGTAACACCTCCTTAAAAGGACCCAACAATGGGATAAAGAGTGTTCAGGTATGTCCTGAACACCCCCGTACTTTTTACAAGGGGGCAGAAGCCGACAACTGGCCAACTCTCAGGATTTATATACACTAAACAGCTGCACAGGAAGAACAAAAAGTTCACATAAACAGGCAATAAATAATAAAAGTGCCAGTATCCCGCACTACAAAGAATGACACGACTGCCTTCAGGGAAATATAGTGTCTTTGGTACACTGATCCGCCACAAGGCGGGCCCCTTTCAGGACACCCTCATAGTACAACTCGGGCTTGCGATGCTCCTTACCTTCCGTGGACCCTCAGTCATCAGCTTCTCGGCATCAAGCTTCCCCCAGTGCACCTTCGCACGGGCAAACGCCATGCGTGCACCCTCTATACAGACCGATCGTTTAATGACATCAAGCCGAGGGCAAGCACCAACAATCCACTTCACGAGTCCAAAGTAACTGCTTGGAATTGGCTTCGCGGGCCACAGCCGGACAACCAAGTCCTTCATGGCCAGTTTGGCCGCCTGGTGCAGTTCGACCAGCTGCTTTAGTTGATCGATAAAGGGCACCGGATAATTCGGCGCCAAATACTGCGACCAGAATTGCTTCTCCGCAGACTTCTTCTCCTCAGTCCTGTAGAATTGGGCAGCATCTGATATGCTGCGTGGCAGATCCGCAAACGCCCCTGGAGAAACAAGAATTCAGCTTATCGCTTAGAGTTCCTCCCATTACTATGCAAAAATGGCCTTAAGTACAAAAGGCCTTACCAGCCGCAACCTTTCGGGCCTCTTAAATGTCCTTTAGAGCACCTCGAGCTCCTTCGCGAGCATCCTCTGCGGCTTGGGGAGCAAGGGTGAGTTCGGATTCTTTTCCTACTAGATTCTGCTCCAAGGCCTCGCTTTTCTTCACGGCCTCCTGGAGCTCTCGCTCAGCTTCAATGACCCTGGCCTCGTGTTTCTCACGAAGAGCCTGTTTGGCGGCGGCCTTATTATCGGCTTCGGCCACAACCTTCTTCAGTGCGTCAATTTCAGCACTCGCCCCTAGAGCATACAATACAAATATTTTTGTCAGGCACAACTTCTAAATTCGTGCTCAACTTAGCACAAGGTTTCGACATACCTTGCTTGTCCTCCATCTGCTTCTTCACACGGCCAAGTTACTCTTCGGCCCGTTCCAGACGCTGCTTTAGTCTGGACACCTCCGCACTATGAGTGGCGGTCATCTTTGCGGACGCCTGTTTTCAAACAAAGGGATACACGTCATTAACTAAGTCTCCTGCAAAGCGGATGATTTGATCCCCTGTCTGGCTTTCTCTCATTTCGTCGGACAGTGCATCAGGGGCTACTACTCATATTGTGACAATCTCCAAAAAGGTTTCTAAAAACATACCTCAAAGCCCTTTATAAGTGTAGCGACCCGACCTCAGATGGTCAAGTCACTGTGCTTCTGTGTCATCCCTGGATCGGTAATGCTGACACACACAGTACTCGAAGGATTTATAACAAAGTAGCAATCACACACTTATTACATCGAATGTCTCAAAAGAGAACTTATTACAATAATATGGCTTAAGGCCATCTAATGCGATAACAGCGGAAGGCTTGGAAGATAAAGTGAGTCCATCAACTCCAACGGCATAGCTGAGCTGCACAGCAACGACCTACGAACCTTACTCCTCGTCTGAAAAGTCTGCAACATAATATGTTGCAGCCCGAGAACGGGTCAGCACATGGAATATGCTGGCAATGGAACACAAAAGAGCAATAACAGAATAATACTACCACTACATGCATATTTGGCTGGTGGAAAACTCTATGGTTACAGTTTTGCGAAAAGCCAATTTTTCCCTACTACAAAGGAATAAATTTTTATTTAACTATCATGGTGGTTGAAACATCATTTGAGAAGGTAACCCCAACTCAATGATCCCAATTAAAATAGTTAACAACCCCGCAAGATTAATTAGAAGTGTTGAGATACATGTGAATACTCAAGTACTAGATACTCAAAATTGTCCATAACCGGGGACACGGCTAACCATGATTAGATTGTACACTCTGCAGAGGTTTGCGCACTTTTCCCCGCAAGACTCGATCGCCTCCGCTGATTCCTCGCACTACATGATGTTTGAGAAACGGATGACCGAGACACAGTCTTTCAGAAACATTAACTCTCTACTCCGGGCAGACCATACCAAACCTACAAACCCACTACCTGCTGATCCACCTCTTCAAGAGCTTCACATAACTTACTCAACTATGCTAGAGCCCATAATAGCTTGCGGCTGCACACGGAAGTTTCTAGCATGAATAGACTCAGTTCCCTTTGAGCCTGGGTGGCGGTCCATAGGAGAATCACACGGTAACCCCGGGATTTCCAAAAATAAAACAGGCAATCACTGGATACCCCAGGTGCCTCAATCCACCCAGATGTGTATTAAAGTTGCCACCTTAAGTAAGCCATTAATTTAACAATCTCACATCTGTCATGGAAATCACTCAAACCCAATCCACGTCTACGAGCATAGCATGGCAAAATAAGCAACGCGTAGAAGTAACTCTCAAGGGTTTGATAATAAACAGGGCAATAGGTTCTACCTTAGCAACTACTTCCCAAAACCCACATATTAAAGGCATCCTAGTCATGCAATGTTTGAGGATTGAAACTAATGCATAAAAACTGGGTATGAAAAGAGTATGATCAATATGTTACTTGCCTTGCTGACGATCTGTGAATCCTAGAGACTCGTAGTAACACGCTTCGCACTCCGGGAATTCTATCGCAAGCAAATAATAACATACATAAGCAACAATCAAAGATGCACAAGTAGAACTCCAAATAAAAGAGTTTGACTGGAGAGTTCAACTTAAGAACTCCGGTTTGCAAAAAGATTCAAATCAAACAGAGCAACGAAACTCAAACGGCAAAAGAAACAAGATCTGTTAACTAATCTGAACTAGGGTCAAATTTTACAGAGATAAAAACTTGTTTGACTTGATTATTCGGAAAGAAGGTTTCGAGATGAAACTCCAGGCGCTTGAATCGCCTGATTCCGATAAACGAGCGAAAAGATAAACAGGTTCGAACATCGGATCAGAATAATCGCGGAATAAATCTGATAAAAGAAAAACGACGAACGGCTAAACGATCGAACGTTCGTTAGCAGAAACTAAACGGTGAACATGTTCGTTAAAACAAACGGACGAGCGAACGCTCGCTAAGAAAATCGACCGAAGAATAAAACCAATCTATAAATAAAAAAACAAACTAGGGTTTTTTTCTCAAAAAACCGAAGGGTTTTTCTTTAAAAAAACTGGGCGAGGCGGCTACCTCCGGCGAGGCTCGGCCGGCGAGGCGGGCGGCTCCGGCGGGGCGCGATGGCGGGGC
>NC_041381.1:432495634-432503785 GCF_002162155.2 Triticum dicoccoides
CTCGGCGCGGGCGGCGGCGGCGGCTGCGGGGCGGCAGTGGTGGTGGCTTAGAGGGGAGGGGGTGTAGCGGCGTATATAAAGGGGCGGGGCGGCGACTTGGAGGAGGGGGCAAGGCGGCGCGGGAGGCGGAGTCCCACTCGGACTCCGGTCCGAGTGCAGCGGCGGCGGCGGCGACGGCTGGCTGGGCCCTTGGCCAAGTTTGGCGCGGGTTTTTTTTAAACATTCCGCCGACTAGAAAAATCCTAAAAAAATATGTAAATAAAAATCTAAAAATTCCAAAACAAGTTTTCTCCGTCTAAATAAAATATTTAAAACAAGATGAACTTTTCTTGGCCCCTAAAAATGCAATTTTTAAAACATGCAAATTTTTCTAGGGCAAATAAAATTCCGAAATAAAACAAATAATGATTTTAACATTTTTCCTCCGATATTTCAATTATTTTGGAGAAGTCATATTATCTCCCCTCATTTATTATTTTAAAATGAAATATTTTCCGAAGAGAAAAAAAATTAAAATCAAAATCCTCGTCTTCAGTATTTGATAAAATCAAATATGAGAATTGAAAAATCCCCAACTCTCTCCGAAGGTCCTTGAGTTGCTTAGGATTTCGAGGATTGCAAAGGAAAAAGCAATAAAGTATATTATGCATGGATGACCTATGTATAACATGCCAAATTGGAAATTTGGGATGTTACAAACCTACCCCCCCTTAAGATGAATCTCGCCCTCGAGATTCGGGTTGGCTAGAAAATAGGTGCGGGTGGTCCTTGCGAATATCCTCTTCTCGCTCCCAGGTGGCTTCCTCCTCGGTATGATGACTCCACTGAACTTTGCAAAACTTGATCACCTTGTTGCGAGTGACTCGACTATCAAACTCAAGAATCTTTTCTGGCTTCTCCTCATAGGTCAGATTATTATCCAGCTGAATCGCCTCCAAAGGTACTGTATCATTCAATGGTATATTGGCCATCTCAGCATGGCACTTCTTCAGCTGTGATACGTGAAACACATCGTGAACTCCTGACAACCCTTCAGGTAACTCCAGCTTGTAGGCAACTCCATCCGTCCCAAAATACAATACGGTCCTATAAATCTCGGAGCTAACTTTCCCTTAACTCCAAAACATTTTACTCCCCTCAAAGGTGATACTCGTAAATAAGCTCTATCTCCAATTTCATAGGTTACTTCCTTGCGTTTTGAATCTGCATATCTGGACTGAGCGATCTTTAGTCTGTCTCTGATCAGTTTAACCTTCTCTTCTGATTCCTTGATCAAATCTGGTCCAAACAATTGACGGTCTCCTACCTCATCCCACATCAATGGTGTTCTACATCTGCGTCCATACAGAGCTTCGGACGGTGCCATCTTCAAACTGGCCTGGTAGCTGTTGTTATAAGAGAACTCCGCGTATGGTAAATTGTCATCCCAACTAGATCCATAATCTAGTGCACAGGCTCTTAGCATGTCCTCCAGAATCTGATTGACTCTTTCTGTCTATCCATCTGTCTGAGGGTGAAAAGCGGTACTGAATTCCAATCGGGTACCCAAAGTCTGGTGTAACTGATGCCAAAACTTTGAAGTAAACTGGGTTCCTCTACCTGATACGATGCTCCTCGGAACTCCAGGTAAACATACGATCCTGGTCATATATATCTTGGCCAACTTTGCACTTGTATACGTTGTTTTCACCGGGATGAAGTGAGCTACTTTAGTTAATCGATCCACAACTACCCATATAGAATCATATCCTGCCTTGGTTCTGGGTAATCCGGTAATAAAGTCCATACCAAGTTTGTCCCACTTCCATTCGGGTATTGGCATAGGCTGTAACAGTCCTGCTGGTTTCTGATGCTCTGCCTTCACTCTCTGACATACATCACATACGGCTACATACTCGGCAATATCCTTCTTCATACCAGTCCACCAGAAACATTCCTTCAAGTCCAAATACATCTTGGTGTTTTTGGGATGAATCGAGTATGGTGAGTCATGGGCCTCCTGAAGTATCAATTTCCTGATCTCCGAATTGTTGGGCACATAAATCCGGTCCTCAAACCACAAGGTATCATGCTCATCCTCGCGAAAACCTTTGGCTTTACCTTCGCCCATCCTCTCTCTTATCTCAGCAATCTCTTTATCCTCCTTCTGAGCTTCTCGAATCTTGTCCAACAACGTCGACTGAACCTCCATTGCTGCAAGAAAGCCTTTTGGAACAATCTCCAATCGAAGTTCCATGATCTCCGCAGCTAACTCTTTTGGCATTCCTTTGCTCACAAGAACATTTGCATAACTTTTCCGGCTCAAAGCGTCTGCTACGACATTGGCTTTTCCTGGATGATAGTGTAGCTTCATATCGTAATCCTTTATAAGTTCCAACCATCTCCTCTGTCTGAGGTTCAACTCCTTCTGGGTGAAAATGTACTTCAAGCTCTTATGATCCGTGTACACATCACAACGGTTTCCAATAAGATAATGTCTCCAGGTCTTTAGCGCATGCACTACGGCTGTTAACTCCAAATCATGTGTGGCATAGTTCAACTCGTGTGGCTTCAGTTGTCGTGAGGCATACGAAACAACTTTTCCTTCCTGCATAAGCACACATCCAAGTCCCAAGCGAGAGGCGTCACAATACACTTGAAATTCCTTACGTATGTCTGGCAAGGTCAGCACTAGGGCTGTAGTTAATCGTTCCTTCAGCTCTTGAAAACTTGTCTCGCAATCCTCCGTCCATTTGAACTTAGTATCCTTCTTTAACAATTCAGTCATTGGTTTAGCAATCTTGGAAAAATTCTCAATGAATCTTCGATAATATCCTGCGAATCCAAGGAAACTGCGGATCTCGCCAACTGAAGTGGGTGCCAACCATTCAGTGACCGACTGAACCTTACTGGGATCCACTGCTATACCCTCTCCTGATATAACATGCCCAAGAAATCCAACTTCTTTCAACCAAAACTCACACTTGCTGAATTTGGCGTATAACTGGTGTTCCCTGAGTTTCTCGAGAACCAAACGCAAGTGTTCCGCATGCTCCTCTTCGTTCTTCGAGTATATCATAATATCATCAATAAATACCACAACAAACTTGTCCAAATACTCCATGAACACCTTGTTCATCATACTCATGAAATAGGCAGGGGCGTTAGTCAGTCCAAATGACATGACCGTGTACTCATATAATCCATACCGCGTGGTAAACGCTGTCTTTGGTATATCCTTCTCTCGGATCTTCAACTGATGGTATCCTGATCGTAGATCAATCTTTGAAAACACCTTAGCTCCTTGTAACTGATCAAACAGATCATTAATCATCGGTAAGGGATACTTGTTCTTTATCGTTACTTCATTCAGAGCTCGGTAATCAACGACCATCCTCAGGGATTTATCCTTCTTCTCCACCAAAAGTACTGGGGCTCCCCAAGGTGATGAACTTCTACAAATGTAACCTTTCTCCAACAACTCTTTGATCTGCTTCTTAATTTCCTCTAGGTCATTTGCTGGCATCCGATAGGGTCTCTTGGATATCGGCCCTGTACCTGGCAATAGCTCTATCAAAAACTCGATGTCTCTACCCGGTGGCATATCGGGTAACTCTTCGGGGAAAACATCCGGAAAATCCTTTACTACAGGTACTTCCTCATGTACAACTCCCGTGAGGGCGTTTACTTGGCTCCTCCTAGGCACATGCCTAGATACATACTTAATCCTTTTTCCCTCCGGGGTGGTAAGATAAATTGACTTACTAGCACAGTCAATACTTCCTCCATACTTCGACATCCAGTCCATTCCTAATATCACATCCAATCCTTGCGACTCCAAGATAATTAGGTCAGACGGAAATACATGTGTGCCAATGCTTAGGGGTATCTGGGTGCACCAACTGCTAGCCATGTACTCTGCTCCAGGCGAGCTCACTAAAAGGGGTGTCCTAAGGGTTTGGGTTGGTAACTTGAACTTTTCCACAAATCCCCTTGATATGTATGAATGCGATGCACCAGTATCGAAAAGAACAATTGCGGTAAATGACTGAACCAAAAACTTACCTATTACCGCGTCCGGCTGCTCTTCAACTTCCTCCACGTTAACGTGGTTCACTTGTCCCTTGTTGAATGGATTGGGCTTCTTCCCAGCGCTCCCATTTCCGTTTCCATTCTTTCCTTCAGAGCAGTCATTGGCATAGTGCCCGGTCTTCCTGCACTTGTAGCAAACAACTTGACTTAAGTCCCTCTTTGCGGATGTAGATGGGTTAGAGCGATTCTGATTATTGTTGGCTCCATTTCCATTCCCGTTCTTCGCACCATTATGGTTATGCGATCCTCCTCCAGCATGGTTATGACCTCCATGGTTATGAACAAGTCCTCCCGAGTTCGGGGTTAAACGAGGCTTCTGGTGAGCTCCTGAGTTGTATTTCCCTTGTCCATACTTCCTCTTACGATTCTCAATCTGCTGCTGCTTTCCTTTAATCATTAGGGCCTTATCTACCAACTCCTGGTAGTTGTTGAAGGTTGCTACCATCAACTGCATACTCATCTCATCATTCAGCCCTTCCATAAACTTCTCCTGCTTCGCGGCATCTGTGGCCACATCATCAGGGGCATAACGTGATAACTTGCTAAACTCATCCACGTACTGGCCAATAGTACGGTTCCCCTGGCGTAGATTGCGAAACTCACGCTTCTTCATCTGCATAGCTCCAGTCGAGACATGGGCAGTACGAAAAGCATGCTGAAACTGAGCCCATGTGACAGTGTCGATAGGATAGGTGGCTGTGAAATTCTCCCACCATGTTGCTGCAGGTCCATCCAGTTGGCGTGCGGCAAAATGCACCTTCTCAGCATCTGTGCATCCTGCGGTGGTTAACTCCCTTCCAATATGACGTAGCCAATCATCTGCAACTATTGGCTCGATGCTACTGGAGAACACCGGCGGCTGTAACCTTAAGAAACGGGCGAGGTTATCCACTGGCGGCGGGTTGTTGTTGGCATTGTTGTTATTGGCATTGCCCTGGTTCTGAACTAGCAATTGCATCAAGGCATTCTGCTGCTGGATCAACTACGTGATCTCCGGTGGGAAAACAAAATCGGGGTCTCTTCTCGGAGGCATCTGATGGGTTTAGATGGAAGAGATTTAGAATAGAAAAAGATCTAGGGGAGAAACACTACCCATATGTATATGAGGCAAACACAAGCATTCATTCAATCAATCAAGCAAGGGCATACAAAACAGTCTAGGACTATCGCAAAAGTGCTCACTACTACTAGTTACATGGGGGAATACTATTATTATATGGTGGTCATCTAGAAATTTTGATCGGTGGAAGACTCCATGATGTCTGCTCCAGCTTCATCTTCGTAGTCATCATCACTTGGATCGGAATCAGTGTCGTCGATGATGATGTAGTTGTCCGGACAAATGGGGTCTCCGTCATCTTCTCTCGGAACTGGTCCTCCCATAAAAATTCCGATCTTCTCGACTAGGTCGTCATTCTTCTCCAATAGGGTCTTGATTTCCTCCTCATATCCATCGCGTGTGAACTTAAGTTCTTCCTCCAACTCGATGATCCTAGTTTTCGCCTTCTTCAACTCGATCATGTCTGCGCACATCTGGTTCTCCTGTCGTCGAATGTGCTGGTTTTGCTCCTGGATAAAGGCTGCGACAGATCTATCCTTCCTAGTGCTGATCATCTCCCATTGTTCATCTCAGCGCCCACATATTTGATAGTGGTGTCCTTAAGGTCCTTGTTGTAGATTTCTCCAATGCGTCCCATGGTAATATGAGTTGCCATACTCTTGCTAAGGCTCCAAGTGGGTGCTTCGAAAGAAAACTCTATGGGTTTAGAATTTGGCGAGAACGTTCTTCCTGGAACTCGTACTTGAATCATCCAGCGCTCTTCTTCTGGTAGAGTGGCATTGTACGTCCCGGTGAAGCTTGGTATTCCAATATTCAAGTACCTAGTGACTTCCTTCAAGTGGCGTCCAAAAGGTGAGTCTTCATCTGGTTGTGCAAACTTGTTCTTCATCTCCTTCATCCTAAAGAGTGGAAAAAGAAGAGGAGTCAGAAATGAGAAGAGAAGAGTGACCTATGGTTTATCTTAGTGGTCGTGTCCTACACTCAGCGTGTGCTCTGATACCATCTTGTAGCAACCCGACCTCAGATGGTCAAGTCTCTGTGCTTCCGTGTCATCCCTGGATCAGTAATGCTGACACACACAGTACTCGAAGGATTTATAACAGAGTAGCAATCACACACTTATTACATCGAATGTCTCAAAAGAGAACTTATTACAATAATATGGCTTAAGGCCATCTAATGCGATAACAGTGGAAGGCTTGGAAGATAAAGTGAGTCCATCAACTCCAACGGCATAGCTGAGCTGCACGGCAACGACCTACGAACCTTACTCCTCGTCTGAAAAGTCTGCAACATAATACGTTGCAGCCCGAGAACGGGTCAGCACATGGAATATGCTGGCAATGTAACACAAAAGAGCAATAACAGAATAATACTACCACTACATGCATATTTGGCTGGTGGAAAGCTCTATGGTTACAGTTTTGCGAAAAGCCAATTTTTCCCTACTACAAAGGAATAAATTTTTATTTAACTATCATGGTGGTTGAAACATCATTCGAGAAGGTAACCCCAACTCAATGATCCCAATTAAAATAGTTAACAACCCCGCAAGATTAATTAGAAGTGTTGAGATACATGCAAATACTCAAGTACTAGATACTCAAAATTGTCCATAACCGGGGACACGGCTAACCATGATTAGATTGTACACTCTGCAGAGGTTTGTGCACTTTTCCCCGCAAGACTCGATCGCCTCCGATGATTCCTCGCACTACATGATGTTTGAGAAACGGATGACCGAGACACAGTCTTTCAGAAACATTAACTCTCTACTCCGGGCAGACCATACCAAACCTACAAACCCACTACCTGCTGATCCACCTCTTCAAGAGCTTCACGTAACTTACTCAACTATGCTAGAGCCCATAATAGCTTGTGGCTGCACACGGAAGTTTCTAGCATGAATAGACTCAGTTCCCTTTGAGCCTGGGTGGCGGTCCATAGGAGAATCACACGGTAACCCCGGGATTTCCAAAAATAAAACAGGCAATCACTGGATACCCCAGGTGCCTCAATCCACCCAGATGTGTATTAAAGTTGCCACCTTAAGTAAGCCATTAATTTAACAATCTCACATCTGTCATGGAAATCACTCAAACCCAATCCACGTCTACGAGCATAGCATGGCAAAATAAGCAACGTGTAGAAGTAACTCCCAAGGGTTTGATAATAAACAGGGCAATAGGTTCTACCTCAGCAACTACTTTCCAAAACCCACATATTAAAGGCATCCTAGTCATGCAATGTTTGAGGATTGAAACTAATGCATAAAAACTGGGTATGAAAAGAGTATGATCAATATGTTACTTGCCTTGCTGACTATCCGTGAATCCTAGAGACTCGTAGTAACACGCTTCGCACTCCAGGAATTCTATCGCAAGCAAACAATAACATACATAAGCAACAATCAAAGATGCACAAGTAGAACTCCAAATAAAAGAGTTTGACCGGAGAGTTCAACTTAAGAACTCCGGTTTGCAAAAAGATTCAAATCAAACGGAGCAACGAAACTCAAACAGCAAAAGAAACAAGATCCATTAACTAATCTGAACTAGGGTCAAATTTTACAGAGATAAAAACTTGTTTGAGTTGATTATTCAGAAAGAAGGTTTCGAGATGAAACTCCAGGCGCTTGAATCGCCTGATTCCGATAAACGAGCGAAAAGATAAACAGGTTCGAACATCGGATCAGAAATCGCGATCAGAATAATCGCGGAATAAATCCGATAAAAGAAAAACGACGAACGGCTAAACGATCGAACGTTCGTTAGCAGAAACTAAACGATGAACACGTTCATTAAAACGAACGAACGAGCGAACGCTCGCTAAGAAAATCAACCGAAGAATAAAACTGATCTATAAATAAAAAAACAAACTAGGGTTTTTTTCTCAAAAAACCGAAGGGTTTTTCTTTAAAAAAACCGGGTGAGGCGGCTACCTCCGGCGAGGCTCGGCCGGCGAGGCGGGCGGCTCCGGCGGGGCGCGGTGGCGGGGCTCGGCGAGGCGGCGGCGGCTCG
>NC_041381.1:432504025-432566924 GCF_002162155.2 Triticum dicoccoides
TGTCACATCCCTAGCTTCTGGTAATGCACTAGGCTAGACCTCATGTGAGCATCATGTTTAAATTCAAATGAAATTGAATTGAGGAATTTTCAAAGCCTCAGAAGACCTCTAAAAATAACCAACATTTAAATTTCATCAAATGAGTCCAAGAAAATGTTCCTGCTATTCCATGGAAATATTGGTGAGAGGTAAAATTTAAACCAATATTTTTGGAGTCACAGAGATATTTATTTTGGCCATTTGAATTAATCCAATAACTGTTTGCTTTGGATTTATATTTAATATATATTAAATATGACTCCAAATAATTCTGGAAGTTGTGAGTGGCTTTGTATATATTTTAGTAAGCCACATAATAAACTACAGAATTTATTAAAATGGTTTAGTATTTTACTAAACTAAAACAAAACAGAACAAAATAGAAAACAGAACAGAAAAAAATAAAAGGAGTAGAACTTACCTGGCCTTACCTGGTAGCCCACCAGCAGCCCAGTCCACTAGAGCCAGCCCAGCCCAACCTAGCGAGGGGCAGGTTTGTCTTCAACCCCTCGCCAGGAGGACAAGTCGTGGCAGAGCGCGCGTCGCCGGTCGCCACCTCCTGCTTCGACGTGTCCCAGCCGCCCCCGACCTCTCCAGTGCACCGTTGGAATGCCCTCGACCCCCTCGACCGCTATCCCTTCTCTCTGCTCGCTCTAGCTCTCTCCCTCTCTCGATTTGGAGCACCACCGAGAGCCACCGGAGGGCGCCGCCGTCGCATCCATAGCCACCGCGCACCCCAGGCTTCACCGATGGGTCATGTGTCACCGCCGGACTCTGCTTCGTCTCCAAGATGACGCACGCGGACGGAGAAGGCCACAGACGACTGCAACATCGCCATCTTCGTCCTCTGCCCCGACGACCGCCGTCATCCGATTCGCGTCGTCCAGAGCATCCCCGACCTCGTCGTCGACTCTGCTAGTCCCTACGTGAGCCACTCTCCATTTTCCCCCTGGAATCCCCGTCGTTCCCCTCCCCTAGCTAGCTTCCCCACCTCCACCGAGGCTCGCCGCCGCCATGGTCAACGAGCTCCGCGCACGTGAGCTCGGCCGCTCGCCCGAGCATCACCAGCGTGCTCACCGCGCTCCTGCGAACCCGAAACAACCACGGGTGCTCCCTGCCATGCCCTATAGCGCCATCTCCGCTGTTGCCCGAGCTCCGGCCGCCGCCGCGAGCTCGACTCCGGTGAGTACAGCGCACCCCGTCCGCTCCTTCCTGCTCCGTTGGATGCGGAAGAGCACGGGCTACCTCCTGGTGGCCTCCGCGCGTCCAACCATTGCCTGTAGCTCAACTCCGGCGAGCCTCCGTCGTTGGTTTGGTTGTCGCCGGCCGAACCCCGGCGAGTGCCGACGTGGCCACTTAACTAGGTCCTAAACACCCCGGTAATCACCCCCTGGTGCCACTGTCATGTGGGCCCCGGTGCCAAAGTTAATTAGCTTAATTTCTGTTTAAATTAGTACTAATTTTGTGGGCCCCATAGGTCAGTTTGACCTGGCCCCGTCACACTTTGACCGACCCCACACGTCGGAGTTGACCAGGCTGATGTGTCTGTTGACCGGGCCCACCTGCCAGCGACCTAAACGAGCCCTAAGTCACTGACTAATGGGACCCCCTGGTCAGGTTTGACCCGGGGCAGCCCTGTTGACTTGCTGATGCAAGCATGACGCAGTGCTGATGTCATAAGTATTTTCTGGATTTAATTATATTCAGGAAAATCCAGAAAATTGTATAAACTTCTAAAATTCATAGAAAATTAACCGTAACTCCAAATTAAATAATTTATATATGAAAAATTATCAGCAAAATTCAAGGAATCCATCTGTACCATTTTCATGCATGCTAGAACAACTTATAACTGCTGTTTAGCACAAATCATATAAAGAGCATTTAAATATCCACATATGGAGTTTGAATTTGAATCTTGGATTCAAACCAACTTCATTTAATCTGGTTTTAGTTGCATTAGCCCAAAACACATTCATTTTTGCCATGTCATGATCATGCATCATATTGCGCATTGCATTGATTGTGTTCCCTTCTGTGTTGCCGGTATTTGTCCCCTCTCGATAGACGTGATACCGATGATGTGATCGTTGACACTGATGAAGACTCAATGTTATCTTCAAAAGTGCCAGGGAAGCAAAACCCCCTTGTTCATTTCGATACAGTCCTACTCTCTCGCTCCTGCTCTCTTTTACTGCATTAGGACAACACCGATCATCTGTTACTTGCTGCGGTAGCTGAACCCCTTTATCCTTTGCATGACCTGTCATTCCACCGTAAATAGATGAAACCCACTAGCATGAGTAGGAGTTGTTTGAGCCCTGTTGTGCCTACTCATTCTTGCTTGTTTGTCATGCCTGCTACTGCTTAGATTTGAGTCAGGTCTGATTCATCGGGGATGAATCAGAGGCGTGTGAACATGTCCTACTGTGTGTGAGCTAAGTGTGTGAACACGATTTGGTAAAGGTAGCGGTGAGAGGCCATGTAGGAGTACATGGTGGGTTGTCTCATTGCAGCCGTCCTCAGGAACTGAGTTCTGTGTTTGTGATCCATGATTCAGCTACTACCACGCATTGGGCCCGAAACCAATGGACCCTCTCGGCTTCTTGATCACCCTTGTCCTCTGTCCAGGAGTTGCAAGTAGTTTCTGGTGTTTGTAGTATGCTGGAGGCCGTGCGCAGCGCTGACCGTAGGGGTGGGCTGTGATGCGGTAGGCACGTGGCACGGTGTACCGGGCACCCGTTTGGTGTCTCGGGAACCCTGTTCACATCGTTTGGGGCTGTGAGCGAAACTCCGGCCGGATCTCCTCATGGATGGAACCCGAATAGGCGATAAACCTGGACTAGAGACTTGAGTGTTTAGGTAGGCCGTGGCCGACACCCACGTTGGGCTTCCGCTTGAAGGTTGCCGAGTACATGTCGTGTAAACGGCGGTAAGTGGTGAGAGCGTGTGTGAAGAAGTACACCCCTGCAGGGTTAACATCATCTATTCGAATAGCCGGATTCCTCGGATATGGAAACTTGGACCCCTTATATCAGTTCATAGACAAGTGAAAGTGGATACTCTAAAATACGCAAGATAAGCGTGAGTGCTATGGATGGCGTTCTCGTAGGGAGACGGGAGCGGATCCATAGTGGTGTATTGATATGGTGAATATGTGGACTCGTGTGCGCCACCTCAAAAGAGTTACTCGCAGTCGTAGTTCAGGATAGCCACCGAGTCAAAGCTGGCTTGCTGCAGTTAAACCCCACCATCCCCTTTGTTGATAATGATGCATATGTAGATAGTTCTGATGTAAGTCTTGCTGGGTACATTTGTACTCACGTTTGCCTATTTATGTTTTTGCAGAGAGACTTCGGTCTCGCTAGTAGTTTCGCGTGGACTTCGACGTTTAGCTTGTTACCTCAGCTACGATCTTGTGCCCTCAGCAGTATCTGGCAGATAGTCAGGCTTCTCAGCCTTTTTCATTTATAGTGGTCTGTACTCAGACATGATAGTTTCCGCTTGTGCTTTGACTTGTATACTCTGAATGTTGGGTCATGAGACCTATGTTTGTAATATCTCGCTCCTCGGAGCCTAATGAATAAATACTACTTTGTAGGGTCATGTTGTGATGCCATGTTGTATTTGCACATATCGAGCATATTGTGTGTATGTTATTGAAATGCTTGGTATGTGTGGGATCTGACCATCTAGTTGTTTATCTTTAGTAGCCTCTCTTACCGGGAAATGTCTCCTAGTGTTTCCACTGAGCCATGGTAGCTTGCTACTGCTTCGGAACACTTAGGCTGGCCGGCATGTGTCTGTCCCTTCGGGGAAATGTCACGCGATGAATACCGGAGTCCTGTTAGCCCGCTACAGCCCGGTTCACCGGAGTCCTGCTAGCCCAGTGCTACAGCCTGGATTCACTCGCTGATGACCGACACGTTCGATGCTGGGTCATGGATGCCTGTCCCTGTAAGTCTGTGCCACTTTGGGTTTACGACTAGTCATGTCAGCCCGGGCTCCTTATCATATGGATGCTAGCGACACTATCATATACGTGAGCCAAAAGGCGCAAACGGTCCCGGGCAAAGGTAAGGCGACACCCGTGGGGATACCGTGCGTGAGGCCGCAAAGTGATATGAGGTGCTACAGGCTAGATCGATGTGACATCGAGTCGGGGTCCTGACAGCGTTGGTATCAGAGCTTGACTGCCTGTAGGATTACCAAGCCAAACTGTCGAAGTTGAGTCTAGAAATTCCTTAGTTATATAAGGGAATTGATTGTGGGATGGAACGTAAGGCTCTTTTTACTCCTTATACCTCATGGCCTTCTGACCTGAGTCATCATCCTCTCTTCTACGGGGATTAAGAACTAGGCTATCTCTTCTTTCTATTAGGATCACGTGTTACTAATCCGTAGGCTTATAAGATTGTTGGTTTTAAGTCTCAGATCAGTTCCTACTACTTCCATATGTTAATTATCGATCTCGAAACCTTGATATTGTGCTTCTGAGTGGTTATGCCACCATTTTTGTGAATGTCTCAAATCTTTTCTGAGCATTTACAGCCGTTATGCTGTCCGAGTCATCCCAGGTTTCTAAGTAGTCTGATGCTTTTGCAAATTTCTTCCTCCCGCTTCGATGTTCCTTTGGGCCAGATTAACCACACTAATCGGTGTGTTGAGGTAATTATTACCTCGACATATATGTTGGAATTATTATTATGACCCTAAGTGCTTAGAGGATCATCTAGTAATTTAGCCATGATTTGTGTTCCCAGTGTGATGATTCTGGCCATCATTCTCGAAAGCATCCCGTGATGCTACTTAGTAATAGGTATTCTATTCCTGGGTTCTTGAACCCGAGATTCACCCTACTTACATCATGTTGATAGTGTTACTAGTTCCTTTAGTATATTAGTAACTTTGCGATAGTCCTCGAGGTCCGTGGTATTTCCTTCTTCCAAATACTATGAACCGCTTATGGCAGATGTTTATTGGATCAAAAGATCACAATTAGAGTACTCTTGAGGAGTTCTCCATTCATAAATCGTGACTCTGCCAGTTCTACCTTTCTGCATGGGTTATCCGGAAGAAATATGTTGAACTTGGTTCGACATACTAATCTATGCATCCACAACTCAGAAAATTATATGTTCCTTTGAGTTGTTCTCTTTAGTTGCATTCTGACCCTCGTCTATCAATTGATAGTCAAGAGTATGCATGCATTCGTTCATCGATGCCTATTACTCTTGTGGTCCGTCAAGCCATTCTATCCTGAATGACTTGGAGAAACAAACTCCAGTACCTCTTCCATATCCAAGATTGGGTTAAAGAAGTTGTGCTCCGCAGATCAAATTGCTAATCCAGCTTTTGTTCTGTTCTACCTTGGAGTATTACCATCTTTATATCGGGATTGTTATAGGAATTGCACACCATCCTATGAACTCTTGGTACAATGATACTTCTTGCCGTCATTAGTCATTCCTCGGTCTTCGTGTTGAGGCAACCGGAATACCGACAAATGAATTGTGATGTGTGAAATCAATACGTCTAGCAACTTCGTTGCTGGGTAGTTAAGGACAATAATTTCATTCTTAGTGTGTTGGTTATTGAATCATCATTCTAAGATTGATCGTGCTACCTAGTCCATTCTCCTGGTTCACTCCTCGATCGATGAGTTAGGATTATTTCAAATCCTTGCTCTATTGATCATATCGTCTTGCCCTGAAAAGTAAGATTGTTCTCGAGCTTAGTAACATACCGGTGGTTCATGATATTCCAAATTTCTTCTCGGAAGTATCACCAGGTTGTCGCCTGACCGCTATGTTGATCTCGTGATCAAGTTGGGTTCTTGTGAACCACCTTCTCTCCAAAAATCGGTGTTAGATATCCCTGAGCTAGTTGGTTAAGCTAGACAACAACTTGGAGAGTTGGAAGATAAAAGCTTGCCTGACTTAGTTCGTTCCAAAGGGATATTCTTGTGTAGGGTGTGCTGAAGAAAGATGATATCTTCATCGATTGGTCCTTGTGATCAGTTGCTGGACCTATTGTCTTATCAATCCTTTGATTTGAGTGTGGGCTATCGTCAAATCAAATCAGTACCAACGATGCTCGTAATGTTGTCTTATTCGTGGTTGATCCCTCGAGCATACACCATTACATCTTTGGTCTGACCAATGTTATCACCGTGTTCACATAACTATGGAATTCCTTTTAAAAGGAAACCTAGATGAATTGTTGTTGAGCCCATTGGCAACATCCTTATCTCCTCCATGATGTTGTTGAACATTAAGCTAGTGTTGGAAACTTTTGAAAGCATTTTCTTCATGCTAGCTCATGAAGTATTTGTTTGATGAAAGGAGTGACTTCCTCTTATACACGTGCATTTGGTGAAAGTTGCCGCCGTGAATTTGAGAAAGATTGTTTTGTTTCCTTTGGAATCATCCCAAATCAGTCATGCACACGTGCGAAGTATTCTGTAGTCTGGAGACTTGCAACCTTCATTCTATATGTGTCCCTAGCACACTAAGCCACTGATTGACTTGTTCAAGGAAAAGAAGTCTATGCTTGGGATCTAATCCATGGACTTGCGTAAAGACTTCGATATCCTCGATGATGGTTCTCCACCTGAACTCGGTAGTGTTTAATTATAAGACTGCTACGTGGCCATGCTTGTCTGGGACAACGTGTTCACATGTTTGTAGCAGAACCAGCTCATGTTTTGGAGCTTGCTATCGTAGTTCATCTCCCGAGAATCCCGCAACGTCATCTCGTCGATTTGTGTTGCAAACTTTCATTTTTCTTCCTAGACTCGATGAGTCTGGAATATCCTGACACCAACCAGATCTGAATCTCAGGCAGATATGATGGTTGGAATATTTCCCAAGAATTATAATATTGGTCGCGCGATAACCGGTAAAGTGGACGTCGTGGCCAACACACCCAGCCGGAAGACCTGTTATTATAATATCTTGATTGAAGAAGTTGGCCACCTCCCCATAGGGATTTCGTAGGATTTACTCCCTAGTTGCCCCTATGGATTTCTGTGTTCCGAAGTCCGACCTTTTTACTTGATGTTCTAGATATCAAACCATATCTATGGGTGGATTACGCTAGCACATCAAGGAGAACATTAGAAGCGGAGTGCTAAATGTCTCTCGGTCGATCATCCAGATTTTGTTTCCTTGGCCTCGCTAAGATGAAATCTGAGAAGGTGTTATCTTTCTTTGCATCTACATCCTCCATCATCATTCATCATGGTAGCAAGTTGTGTTGCCGGACCCTTGACACGGATGTTGGTAAAACCTTGATGAATATGGAAATGCTCAAGTTCTTGAGAGCACGCACAAGCGTTACGTGTTATCATCGGCACTAACTGGGATGCTCTCAGTTTCCTCGGCAATGCTATCACCTATTCAAACGGTGAATTCACTCCCTATTGTTGGGTTCTTCCCCAGTTACCAGAATCATTCCTAGCATTTGCATTTTGTTCCTAGCTTGCACCGCCAATGTGCCATTCTACCATGGGTCTCTTCCATTTCCGGTGATAAGCAAATTCATCCATTACGTTGTCTTCAACAAGGTAATCCACATCATCCAAGTCCGAGTATGCCATTCTACCGACCCCCTCCAAACGATCGCTCGAGAATTGCCTTAGGCTGGTTTAAAGAGTTTCAATGATCTCTGAATCAAAAGTAATTCTTTTTGCCACTTAAAGGGATATATCTACGAATCACCCTCCTCCAGGATGTTTCGTCGTGGTATCATGGCAACTCAACTCCTCGCTACGTTGACAATCGTTTACCACCTTCTTAGGTATGAAATTGTTGTCTACCTAGTGAACCTTCGTCATCTGCTTCACTCCATTCCTATGGATGTGTGCTTCGCCTCTCAGCTCGAGAGATGGTCCTATGTCTCATTCCGTGAGTTGTTCGATCTTCAAGAAGATCGACCCTTCTAGAGTCTCCTTCTTCCCTCCATGTCATGTTGGCAGGATTTCTCAGAGCAAGACATCAAGACAATGATGGTGAATGAATCAACGTTCAACTGAAGTGCACCCTGGATCGTGAAGATTATACTAGTTGCGTTTCCCCTTCACCTTACCCTACGCTTGAATCTCAGGACGAGATTCTTGTTTAGTGGGGGTGAGTTGTCACATCCCTAGCTTCTGGTAATGCACTAGGCTAGACCTCATGTGAGCATCATGTTTAAATTCAAATGAAATTGAATTGAGGAATTTTCAAAGCCTCAGAAGACCTCTAAAAATAACCAACATTTAAATTTCATCAAATGAGTCCAAGAAAATGTTCCTGCTATTCCATGGAAATATTGGTGAGAGGTAAAATTTAAACCAATATTTTTGGAGTCACAGAGATATTTATTTTGGCCATTTGAATTAATCCAATAACTGTTTGCTTTGGATTTATATTTAATATATATTAAATATGACTCCAAATAATTCTGGAAGTTGTGAGTGGCTTTGTATATATTTTAGTAAGCCACATAATAAACTACAGAATTTATTAAAATGGTTTAGTATTTTACTAAACTAAAACAAAACAGAACAAAATAGAAAACAGAACAGAAAAAAATAAAAGGAGTAGAACTTACCTGGCCTTACCTGGTAGCCCACCAGCAGCCCAGTCCACTAGAGCCAGCCCAGCCCAACCTAGCGAGGGGCAGGTTTGTCTTCAACCCCTCGCCAGGAGGACAAGTCGTGGCAGAGCGCGCGTCGCCGGTCGCCACCTCCTGCTTCGACGTGTCCCAGCCGCCCCCGACCTCTCCAGTGCACCATTGGAATGCCCTCGACCCCCTTGACCGCTATCCCTTCTCTCTGCTCGCTCTAGCTCTCTCCCTCTCTCGATTTGGAGCACCACCGAGAGCCACCGGAGGGCGCCGCCGTCGCATCCATAGCCACCGCGCACCCCAGGCTTCACCGATGGGTCATGTGTCACCGCCGGACTCTGCTTCGTCTCCAAGATGACGCACGCGGACGGAGAAGGCCACAGACGACTGCAACATCGCCATCTTCGTCCTCTGCCCCGACGACCGCCGTCATCCGATTCGCGTCGTCCAGAGCATCCCCGACCTCGTCGTCGACTCTGCTAGTCCCTACGTGAGCCACTCTCCATTTTCCCCCTGGAATCCCCGTCGTTCCCCTCCCCTAGCTAGCTTCCCCACCTCCACCGAGGCTCGCCGCCGCCATGGTCAACGAGCTCCGCGCACGTGAGCTCGGCCGCTCGCCCGAGCATCACCAGCGTGCTCACCGCGCTCCTGCGAACCCGAAACAACCACGGGTGCTCCCTGCCATGCCCTATAGCGCCATCTCCGCTGTTGCCCGAGCTCCGGCCGCCGCCGCGAGCTCGACTCCGGTGAGTACAGCGCACCCCGTCCGCTCCTTCCTGCTCCGTTGGATGCGGAAGAGCACGGGCTACCTCCTGGTGGCCTCCGCGCGTCCAACCATTGCCTGTAGCTCAACTCCGGCGAGCCTCCGCCGTTGGTTTGGTTGTCGCCGGCCGAACCCCGGCGAGTGCCGACGTGGCCACTTAACTAGGTCCTAAACACCCCGGTAATCACCCCCTGGTGCCACTGTCACGTGGGCCCCAGTGCCAAAGTTAATTAGCTTAATTTCTGTTTAAATTAGTACTAATTTTGTGGGCCCCATAGGTCAGTTTGACCTGGCCCCGTCACACTTTGACCGACCCCACACGTCGGAGTTGACCAGGCTGATGTGTCTGTTGACCGGGCCCACCTGCCAGCGACCTAAACGAGCCCTAAGTCACTGACTAATGGGACCCCCTGGTCAGGTTTGACCCGGGGCAGCCCTGTTGACTTGCTGATGCAAGCATGACGCAGTGCTGATGTCATAAGTATTTTCTGGATTTAATTATATTCAGGAAAATCCAGAAAATTGTATAAACTTCTAAAATTCATAGAAAATTAACCGTAACTCCAAATTAAATAATTTATATATGAAAAATTATCAGAAAAATTCAAGGAATCCATTTGTACCATTTTCATGCATGCTAGAACAACTTATAGCTGCTGTTTAGCACAAATCAAATAAAGGGCATTTAAATATCCACATATGGAGTTTGAATTTGAATCTTGGATTCAAACCAACTTCATTTAATCTGGTTTTAGTTGCATTAGCCCAAAACACATTCATTTTTGCCATGTCATGATCATGCATCATATTGCGCATTACATTGATTGTGTTCCCTTCTGTGTTGCCGGTATTTGTCCCCTCTCGATAGACGTGATACCGATGATGTGATCGTTGACACTGATGAAGACTCAATGTTATCTTCAAAAGTGCCAGGCAAGCAAAACCCCCTTGTTCATTTCGATACAATCCTACTCTCTCGCTCCTGCTCTCTTTTACTGCATTAGGACAACACCGATCATCTGTTACTTGCTGCGGTAGCTGAACCCCTTTATCCTTTGCATGACCTGTCATTCCACAGTAAATAGATGAAACCCACTAGCATGAGTAGGAGTTGTTTGAGCCCTGTTGTGCCTACTCATTCTTGCTTGTTTGTCATGCCTGCTACTGCTTAGAGTTGAGTCAGGTCTGATTCATCGGGGATGAATCAGAGGCGTGTGAACATGTCCTACTGTGTGTGAGCTAAGTGTGTGAACACGATTTGGTAAAGGTAGCGGTGAGAGGCCATGTAGGAGTACATGGTGGGTTGTCTCATTGCAGCCGTCCTCAGGAACTGAGTTCTGTGTTTGTGATCCATGATTCAGCTACTACCACGCATTGGGCCCGAAACCAATGGACCCTCTCGGCTTCTTGATCACCCTTGTCCTCTGTCCAGGAGTTGCAAGTAGTTTCTGGTGTTTGTAGTATGCTGGAGGCCGTGGACAGCGCTGACCGTAGGGGTGGGCTGTGATGCGGTAGGCACGTGGCCGGGTAAACCGGGCACCCGTTTGGTGTCACGGAACCCTGTACACATCGTTTGGGGCTGTGAGCGAAACTCCGGCCGGATCTCCTCATGGATGGAACCCGAATAGGCGATAAACCTGGACTAGAGACTTGAGTGTTTAGGCAGGCCGTGGCCGACACCCACGTTGGGCTTCCGCTTGAAGGTTGCCGAGTACATGTCGTGTAAACGGCGGTAAGTGGTGAGAGTGTGTGTGAAGAAGTACACCCCTGCAGGGTTAACATCATCTATTCGAATAGCCGTGTCCGCGGAAAAGGACCTCTGGGTTGCTTATATCAGTTCATAGACAAGTGAAAGTGGATACTCTAAAATACGCAAGATAAGCGTGAGTGCTATGGATGGCGTTCTCGTAGGGAGACGGGAGCGGATCCATAGTGGTGTATTGATATGGTGAATATGTGGACTCGTGTGCGCCACCTCAAAAGAGTTACTCGCAGTCGTAGTTCAGGATAGCCACCGAGTCAAAGCTGGCTTGCTGCAGTTAAACCCCACCATCCCCTTTGTTGATAATGATGCATATGTAGATAGTTCTGATGTAAGTCTTGCTGGGTACATTTGTACTCACGTTTGCCTATTTATGTTTTTGCAGAGAGACTTCGGTCTCGCTAGTAGTTTCGCGTGGACTTCGACGTTTAGCTTGTTACCTCAGCTACGATCTTGTGCCCTCAGCAGTATCTGGCAGATAGTCAGGCTTCTCAGCCTTTTTCATTTATAGTGGTCTGTACTCAGACATGATAGTTTCCGCTTGTGCTTTGACTTGTATACTCTGAATGTTGGGTCATGAGACCTATGTTTGTAATATCTCGCTCCTCGGAGCCTAATGAATAAATACTACTTTGTAGGGTCATGTTGTGATGCCATGTTGTATTTGCACATATCGAGCATATTGTGTGTATGTTATTGAAATGCTTGGTATGTGTGGGATCTGACCATCTAGTTGTTTATCTTTAGTAGCCTCTCTTACCGGGAAATGTCTCCTAGTGTTTCCACTGAGCCATGGTAGCTTGCTACTGCTCCGGAACACTTAGGCTGGCCGGCATGTGTCTGTCCCTTCGGGGAAATGTCACGCGATGAATACCGGAGTCCTGTTAGCCCGCTACAGCCCGGTTCACCGGAGTCCTGCTAGCCCAGTGCTACAGCCTGGATTCACTCGCTGATGACCGACACGTTCGATGCTGGGTCATGGATGCCTGTCCCTGTAAGTCTGTGCCACTTTGGGTTTACGACTAGTCATGTCAGCCCGGGCTCCTTATCATATGGATGCTAGCGACACTATCATATACGTGAGCCAAAAGGCGCAAACGGTCCCGGGCAAAGGTAAGGCGACACCCGTGGGGATACCGTGCGTGAGGCCGCAAAGTGATATGAGGTGCTACAGGCTAGATCGATGTGACATCGAGTCGGGGTCCTGACAGCGGCGGCGCGGGAGGCGGAGTCCCACTCGGACTCCGGTCCGAGTGCGGCGGCGGCGGCTGGCTGGGCCGGCCCGCTCGGCTGGGCCCTTGGCCCAGTCGGGCGCGGGGGGTTTTTTTTTAACATTCCGCCGACTAGAAAAATCCTAAAAAATATATAAATAAAAATCTAAAAATTCCAAAATAAGTTTTCTCCGTCTAAATAAAATATTTAGAACAAGATGAACTTTTCTTGGCCCCTAAAAATGCAATTTTTAAAACATGCAAATTTTTCTAGGGCAAATAAAATTCCGAAATAAAACAAATAATGATTTTAACATTTTTCCTCCGATATTTCAATTATTTTGGAGAAGTCATATTATCTCCCATCATTTATTATTTTAAAATGAGATATTTTCCGAAGAGAAAAAAAATTAAAATCAAAATCCTCGTCTTCAGTATTTGATAAAATCAAATATGAGAATTGAAAAATCCCCAACTCTCTCCGAAGGTCCTTGAGTTGCTTAGGATTTTGAGGATTGCAAACAAAAAATCAATAAAATATGTTATGCATGGATGACCTATGTATAACATGCCAAATTGGAAATTTGGAATGTTACAATAAGGCTAAGGCAGGACTCATTCAGTCTGCTCTCGGCAGACTAAATCTTTTCAATCACCACACCCATGAGGGTGTGATGCTCATCGACGATGGACGCACTCTTTAGCACCGTCGATAGGCCGCCCGGCAACTCTGCTTGGACAGAGGTTGCTGGTGGAGCGGGCGGGCCTCCCCCCGTCAAAGGTAGCTGCTCGCCCAATCCTGGAGCGCCAAAGGTCTCCAGGACCGTGTCCGGCCGCGGACCGAATCCAATGTTGCCCCCTCCATCGACAAACATGGGAGCCGCTACTCCCGTGTGTCCGGCCCCAGGGATATGCTCCCCCTGGTCCGGGCCCCGCTGAGACGACACCTCAGTATCACACCTAAGCTCCGGGGAAGGGCCCTCTGGAGGTGTCTCGCTCGCCATGGCATCGAAGCTCAGCGAATCCTCCGATGAGGACTGTCCGGCGTGGGATCTCGCCGGGTTGTACAAAATATGGCGACAGTTAAAACTACTACATCCTAATGACCTTGGGCACGTAGGTGCGTGCGGGTTGCGTATACTTATGATTTTACCAGGGGCTGGGCCCTGGGATCCCACTCCGGGCTGCTATCAATAGCCATGGTGGACGCCTCGGGGAGGGGACCTTTACCCCTCTTTGGTGATTCGGCCTCCAAGGATGAGGAAGCCGTCCTTTTCTTCCCTCCCCCTACAGGGGACTCGTCTTCTTCCTCCTCCTATTCATCTTAAGAGGGGAGATGGTCGTGGGAGTCTTCGGATTTTGTGTCCGAAGCATCGCGACGACGGAGGCCACTCCGGGTCTTCTTGACCTTCTCAGTGAAGGAAATATGCCCTAGAGGCAATAATAAAGTTATTATTTATTTCCTTATTTCATGATAAATGTTTATTATGAATGCTAGAATTGTATTAACCGGAAACATGATACATGTGTGAATACATAGACAAACATATAGTCACTAGTATGCCTCTACTTGACTAGCTCATTAATCAAAGATGGTTATGTTTCCTAACCATAGACATGTGTTGTCATTTGATTAATGGGATCACATCATTAGGAGAATGATGTGATTTACATGACCCATTCTGTTAGCCTAGCACTTGATCGTTTAGTATGTTGCTATTGCTTTCTTCATGACTTATACATGTTCCTGTAACTATGAGATTATGCAACTCCTGTTTACCGGAGGAACACTTTGGATGCTACCAAACGTCACAACATAACTGGGTGATTATAAAGGAGTACTACAGGTGTCTCCAAAGGTACATGTTGGGTTGGCGTATTTCGAGATTAGGTTTTGTCACTCCGATTGTCGGAGAGGTATCTCTGGGCCCTCTCGATAATGCACATCACTATAAGCCTTGCAAGAAATGTAGCTAATGAGTTAGTTACGGAATGATGCATTACGTAACGAGAAAAGATACTTGCCGGTAATGAGATTGAACTAGGTATTGGATACCGACAATCGAATCTCGGGCAAGTAACATACCGATGACAAAGGGAACAATGTATGTTGTTATGCGGTTTGACCGATAAAGATCTTCGTAGAATATGTAGGAGCCAATATGAGCATCCAGGTTCCGCTATTGGTTATTGACCGAGAATAGTTTTAGGTCATGTCTACATAGTTATCGAACCCGTAGGGTCCGCACGCTTAAGGTTTCGATGACAGTTATATTATGAGTTTATGAGTTTTGATGTACCGAAGGAGTTCGGAGTCCCGGATGAGATCGGGGACATGACGAGGAGTCTCGAAATGGTCGAGACGTAAAGATCGATATATTGGACAACTATATTCGGAGTTCGGAAAGGTTCCGAGTGATTCGGGTATTTTTCAGTACCGGAGAGTTACGGGAATTCGTCGGGGAGTATATGGGCCTTATTGGGCCATACGGGAATAGAGGAGAGAGGCCAAAAGGAAGGAGGCCTGCGCCCCCCCTCTGGTCCGAATTGGACAAGGGGCGCAGCCCCCCTTCCCTTCTTCCTCTCCCCCTCTTTCCCCTTCTCCTACTCCAAAAAGGGAGGTGGAATCCTACTAGGACTAGGGAGTCCTAGTAGGACTCCACACTTGGCGCCCCCCCTCCTAGGTCGGCCTCCTCCCCCCTTGCTCCTTTATATACGGGGGCAGGGGGGCACCCCATGACACACAAGTTGATCTAGGGATCGTTCCTTAACCGTGTGCGGTGCCCCCCTCCACCATATTCCACCTTGATCATATCGTCGCGGAGTTTAGGCGAAGCCCTGCGCCGGTAGAGCATCATCATCGTCACCACGCCATCGTGCTAACGGAACTCATCCCCGAAGCTTTGCTGGATCAGAGCCCGGGGATCGTCATCGAGCTGAACGTGAGCTAAACTCGGAGGTGCCGTACGTTCGGTACTTGGATCGGTCGGATCGTGAAGACGTACGACTACATCAACCGCGTTGTGCTAACGCTTCCACTTACGGTCTACGAGGGTACGTGGACAACACTCTCCCCTCTCGTTGCTATGCCATCACCATGATCTTGCGTGTACGTAGGAAATTTTTTGAAATTACTACGTTCCCCAACAGTGGCATCCGAGCCTAGGTTTTATGCGTTGATGTTATATGCACGAGTAGAACACAAGTGAGTTGTGGGCGATACAAGTCATACTGCTTACCAGCATATCATACTTTGGTTCGGCGGTATTGTGAGATGAAGCGGCCCGGACCGACATTACGCGTACGCTTACGCGAGACTGGTTTCACCGTTACGAGCACTTGTGCTTAAAGGTGGCTGGCGGGTGTCTGTCTCTCTCACTTTAGCTGAATCGAGTGTGGCTACGCCCGGTCCTTGCGAAGGTTAAAACAGCACTAACTTGACGAACTATCGTTGTGGTTTTGATGCGTAGGTAAGAACAGTTCTTGCTAAGCCCGTAGCAGCCACGTAAAATTTGCAACAACAAAGTAGAGGACGTCTAACTTGTTTTTGCAGGGCATGTTGTGATGTGATATGGTCAAGACGTGATGCTATATTTTATTGTATGAGATGATCATGTTTTGTAACCGAAGTTATCGGCAACTGGCTGGAGCCATATGGTTGTCGCTTTATTGTATGAAATGCAAATGCCCTGTAATTGCTTTACTTTATCTCTAAGCGGTAGCGGTAGTCGTAGAAGTAATAGATGGCGTAACGACAACGATGCTACGATGGAGATCAAGGTGTCGCGCCGGTGACGATGGTGATCACGACGGTGCTTCGAAGATGGAGATCACAAGCACAAGATGATGATGGCCATATCATATCACTTATATTGATTGCATGTGATGTTTATCCTTTATGCATCTTATCTTGCTTTGATTGACGGTAGCATTTTAAGATGATCTCTCACTAATAATCAAGAAGTGTTCTCCCTGAGTATGCACCATTGCGAAAGTTCTTCGTGCTGAGACACCACGTGATGATCGGGTGTGATAGGCTCTACGTTCAAATACAACGGGTGCAAAACAGTTGCACACGCGGAATACTCAGGTCATACTTGACGAGCCTAGCATATACAGATATGGCCTCGGAACACGGAGACCGAAAGGTTGAACGTGAATCATATAGTAGATATGATCAACATAGTGATGTTCACCATTGAAACTACTCCATCTCACGTGATGATCGGACATGGTTTAGTTGATATGGATCACGTAATCACTTAGAGGACTAGAGGGATGTCTATCTAAGTGGGAGTTCTTAAGTAATATGATTAATTGAACTTAAATTTATCATGAACTTAGTCCTGGTAGTATTTTGCAAATTATGTTGTAGATCAATAGCTCGCGTTGTTGCTTTCATATGTTTATTTTGATATGTTCCTAGAGAAAATTGTGTTGAAAGATGTTAGTAGCAATGATGCGGATTGGATCCATGATCTGAGGTTTATCCTCATTGCTGCACAGAAGAATTATGTCCTTAATGCACCGCTAGGTGACAGACCTATTGCAGGAGCAGATGCAGACGTTATGAACGTTTGGCTAGCTCAATATGATGACTACTTGATAGTTTAGTGCACCATGCTTAACGGCTTAGAATCGGGACTTCAAAGACGTTTTGAACGTCATGGACCATATGAGATGTTCCAGGAGTTGAAGTTAATATTTCCAGCAAATACCCGAGTTGAGAGATATGAAGTCTCCAACAAGTTCTATAGCTAAAAGATGGAGGAGAATCGCTCAACTAGTGAGCATGTGCTCAGATTGTCTGGGTACTTCAATCACTTGAATCAAGTGGGAGTTAATCTTCCAGATAAGATAGTGATTGACAGAATTCTCTAGTCACCATCACTAAGTTACTAGAACTTCGTGATGAACTATAGTATGCAAGGGATGACGAAAATGATTCTCGAGATCTTCGTGATGTTGAAATCGATGAAGGTAGAAATCAAGAAAGAGCATCAAGTGTTGATGGTTGACAAGATCACTATTTTCAAGAAAAGGGCAAAGGGAAAGAAAGGGAACTTCAGGTAGAATGACAAGCAAGTTGTCAGTCCCGCGAAGAAGCCCAAAGCTGGACCAAAGCCTGAAACTGAGTGATTATACTGCAAAGGAAATGGTCACTAGAAGCGGAAATGCCTTGAATATTTGGTGGATAAGAAGGATGGCAAAGTGAACAAGGGTATATTAGATATACAGGTTATTGATGTGTGCCTTACTAGTGTTTATAGTAGCCCCTGAGTATTTGATACTTGTTCGGTTACTAAGATTAGTAACTCGAAACAGGAATTACAGAATAAACAGAGACTAGTTGAGGGGAAGTGGCGATGAGTGTTGGAAATAGTTCCAATATTGATATGATCATCATCACACACTCCCTATATTTTCGAGATTAGTGTTAAACCTAAATAAATATTATTTAGCGTTTGCGTTGAGCATGAATATAATTTGATCATGTTTATTGTGATACAGTTATTCATTTGAAGTTAAAGAATAATTGTTATTCTGTTTACATGAATAAGACCTTCAATGGTTATACACCCAATGAAAAATAGTTTGTTGGATCTCGATCATAGTGATACACATATTCATAATATTGATGCCAAAAGATGCAAAGTTAATAATGATAGTGCAACTTATTTGTGGCACTGCCGTTTGGGTCATATCGGTGTAAAGCGCATGAAGAAACTCCATAAAGATGGATTTTTGGAATCACTTGGTTATGAATCATTTGATGCTTGCGAACCGTGCCTTTTGGGCAAGATGACTAAAATTCCGTTCTCTGGAACAATGGAACAAGCTACTGACTTATTGGAAACAATACATACCGATGTATGCGGTCCAATGAGTGTTGATGCTCGTGGCAAGTATCGTTATTTTCTAACCTTTACAGATGATTTGAGCAGATATGGGTATATCTACTTGATGAAACATAAGTCTGAAATAGTTGAAAAGTTCAAAGAATTTCAGAGTAAAGTGGAAAAATCATCATAACACGAAAAATAAAGTTTCTACGATCTGATCATGGAGACGAATATTTGAGTTACGAGTTTGGACTTCAATTAAAACAACGTGGAATAGTTTCACAGCTCACGCCACCTAGAACACCACAACGTTATGGTGTGTCCGAATGTCGTAATCGTACTTTACTAGATATGGTGCGATCTATGATGTCTCTTATCAGTTTACCACTATCGTTTTGGGGTTATGCATTAGAGACAGTTTCATTCACTTTAAATAGGGCACCATCGAAGTCCGTTGAGACGACGCCTTATGAACTGTGGTTTGGCAAGAAACCAAAGTTGTCATTAAATTTTGGGGTTGCGATGCTTATGTGAAAAAGTTTCAACCTGATAAGCTCGAACCCAAATCAGAGAAGTGCGTCTTCATAGAATACCCAAAGGTAACTATTGGGTACACCTTCTATCACAGATCCGAACGCAAGTTATTCGTTGCTAAAATGGATCCTTTCTAGAGAAGAAGTTTCTCTCGAAAGAAGTGAGTGGGAGGAAAGTAGAGCTTGATAAGGTAATTGTACCTTCTCCCAAATTGGAAAGTAGTTCATCACAGAAATCAGTTCCTGTGATTCCTACACCAATTAGTGAGGAAGCTAATGATGATGATCATGAAACTTCAGATCAAGTTACTACAAAAACCTCGTAGGTCTTCCAAAGTACAGTCCGCACCAGAGTGGTACGGTAATCCTGTTCTGGAAGTCATGTTACTAGATCATGATGAACCTACGAACTATGAGGAAGCGATGATGAGCCCAGATTCCGCAAAATGGCTTGAGGCCATGAAATCTGAGACAGGATCCATGTATGAGAACAAAGTGTGGACTTTGGTGGAGTTGCCCGATGATCGGCAAGCCATATTGTATAAATGGATCTTCAAGAGGAAGACGGACGTTGATAGTAGTGTTACTATCTACAAAGCTCGACTTGTCACAAAAAGGTTTTCGACAAAGTTCAAAATGTTGACTACAATGAGATTTTCTCAACTGTAGCGATGCTTAAGTCTGTTCGAATCATGTTAGCAATTGCCACATTTTATGAAATCTGGCAAATGGATGTCAAAATTGCATTCCTTAATGGATTTATTAAAGAAGAGTTGCATATGATGCAACCAGAAGGTTTTCTCAATCCTAAAGGTGCTAACAAAATGTGCAAGCTCCAGCGATTCATCAATGGACTGGTGCAAGCATCTCAGAGTTGGAATATACGCTTTGATAAGTTGATCAAAGCATATAGTTTTGTACAGACTTACGGTGAAGCCTGTATTTACAAGAAAGTGAGTGGGAGCACTACAACATTTCTGATAAGTATATGTGAATGACATATTGTTGATCGGAAATAATGTAGAATTATTCTGCAAAGCATAAAGGAGTGTTTGAAAGGATTTCTTTCAAAGAAAGACCTCGGTGAAGCTGCTTACACATTGAGCATCAAGATCTATATAGATAGATCAAGACGCTTGATAAGATTTTTGAATGAGTACATACCTTGATAAATTTTTGAAATAGTTCAAAATGGAACAGTCAAAGAAGGAGTTCTTGCCTGTGTTACAAGGTGTGAAGTTGAGTAAGACTCAAGACCCGACCATTGCAGAAAATAGAAAGAGAATGAAAAGTCATTCCCTGTGCCTCAGTCATAGGTTCTATAAAGTATGCTATGCTGTGAACCAGACCTATTGTATACCTTGCTCTGTGTTTGGCAAAGGAATACAATTTTGATCTAATAAGTAGATCACTAGACATGGGTCAAGAATATCCTTAGTGAGGACTAAGGAGATGTTTCTCGATTATGGAGGTGATAAAAGAGCCCTCGTAAAAGTTACAACGATGCAAGCTTTTACACCAATCCAGATGACTCTAAGTCTCAATCTGGATACATATTGAAAGTGGGAGCAATTAGCTAGAGTAGCTCCGTGCAGAGCATTGTGGACATAGAATATTTGCTAAATACATACGGCTCTGAATATGACAGACCCGTTGACTAAGCTTCTCTCACGAGCAAAACATGATCATACCTTAGTACTCTTTTGGGTGTTAATCACATAGCAATGTGAACTAGATTATTGACTCTACTAAACCCTTTGGGTGTTGATCACATGATGATGTGAACTATGGGTATTAATCACATGCAGATGTGAATATTGGTGTTAAATCACATAGCGATGTGAACTAGATTATTGACTCTAGTGCAAGTGGGAGACTGAAGGAAATATGCCCTAGAGGCAATAATAAAGTTATTATTTATTTCCTTATTTCATGATAAATGTTTATTATTCATGCTAGAATTGTATTAACCGGAAACATGATACATGTGTGAATACATAGACAAACATATAGTCACTAGTATGCCTCTACTTGACTAGCTCATTAATCAAAGATGGTTATGTTTCCTAACCATAGACATGTGTTGTCATTTGATTAATGGGATCACATCATTAGGAGAATGATGTGATTGACATGACCCATTCTGTTAGCCTAGCACTTGATCGTTTAGTATGTTGCTATTGCTTTCTTCATGACTTATACATGTTCCTGTAACTATGAGATTATGCAACTCCCGTTTACCGGAGGAACACTTTGGGTGCTACCAAACGTCACAACGTAACTGGGTGATTATAAAGGAGTACTACAGGTGTCTCCAAAGGTACATGTTGGGTTGGCGTATTTTGAGATTAGGTTTTGTCACTCCGATTATCGGAGAGGTATCTCTGGGCCCTCTCGGTAATGCACATCACTATAAGCCTTGCAAGCAATGTAGCTAATGAGTTAGTTACGGAATGATGCATTACGTAACGAGAAAAGAGACTTGCCGGTAACGAGATTGAACTAGGTATTGGATACCGACAATTGAATCTCGGGCAAGTAACATACCGATGACAAAGGGAACAACGTATGTTGTTATGCGGTTTGACCGATAAAGATCTTCATAGAATATGTAGGAGCCAATATGAGCATCCAGGTTCTGCTATTGGTTATTGACCGAGAATAGTTCTATGTCATGTCTACATAGTTCTCGAACCCGTAGGGTCCGCACGCTTAAGGTTTCGATGACAGTTATATTATGAGTTTATGAGTTTTGATGTATCGAAGGAGTTCGGAGTCCCGGATGAGATCGGGGACATGACGAGGAGTCTCGAAATGGTCGAGACGTAAAGATCGATATATTGGACGACTATATTCGGAGTTCGGAAAGGTTCCGAGTGATTCGGGTATTTTCAGTACCGGAGAGTTACGGGAATTCGCCGGGGAGTATATGGGCCTTATTGGGCCATACGGGAATAGAGGAGAGAGGCCAAAAGGAAGGAGGCATGTGCCCCCCCTCTGGTCCGAATTGGACAAGGGGCGCAGCCCCCCTTCCCTTCTTCCTCTCCCCCTCTTTCCCCTTCTCCTACTCCAACAAGGGAGGTGGAATCCTACTAGGACTAGGGAGTCCTAGTAGGACTCCACACTTGGCATGCCCCCTCCTAGGGCCGGCCTCCTCCCCCCTTGCTCCTTTATACATGGGGGCAGGGGGCACCCCATGACACACAAGTTGATCTACGGATCGTTCCTTAGCCGTGTGCGGTGCCCCCCTCCACCATATTCCACCTCGGTCATATCGTCGCGGCATTTAGGCGAAGCCCTGCGTCGGTAGAGCATCATCATCGTCACCACGCCATCGTGCTGATGGAACTCATCCCCGAAGCTTTGCTGGATCAGAGCCCGGGGATCGTCATCGAGCTGAACGTGTGCTAAACTCGGAGGTGCCGTACGTTCGGTACTTGGATCGGTCGGATTGTGAAGACGTACGACTACATCAACCGCGTTGTGCTAACGCTTCCGCTTACGGTCTACGAGGGTACGTGGACAACACTATCCCCTCTCGTTGCTATGCCATCACCATGATCTTGCGTGTACGTAGGAAATTTTTTGAAATTACTACGTTCCCCAACACTCAGAGACCTCTTTCTTCGGTGCCTTGTAAGGCGCTGGGACCATCATCTTCGTCAGAAGAGGTCCGGCCGGTTCCTCCGGCAGTGGGGCTGGACAGTTTATCCGCTCCACCTTTCTCATCCATTCCTGGGATTATTATAGAAAACATGATAAAAGGGTCTCCCTCAGGATTCATCAGCTAAAACAAGAATGGACATAGCAGAGTGATGACTTACCGGACTCGCAGAACGGGATAGTTGATACCCGCGGTCCTCGGCGGTGCCCAACCACGGTTTGCCGGACTTGAAGAGCACCTTCCAAATGTCCTTGTGGGAAGAGCCATAGAGCTCCCATAGCGTCTAGTGTTCGTCCGGGTCGTATTCCCACAAAATGCAGGCTCGACGCTGGCAGGGGAGAACCAGGCGAACTAACATCACCTGGACTACGTTGACGAGTTTGACACCCTTGTCGACCATGCTCTGGATGCGCATTTGGAGCATCGACAGCTCGTCAGATGAGGACCAGTTCAGGCCCTTCTCGGGCCAGGACGTGAGCCACAGTGGGGCTCCGGATCTAAATTCGGGAGCAGCATCCCATGTTTTACTGCGCGGTTCAGTGATATAGAATCACTGCTGCTGCCACTCCTTGACGGAATCATTAAAGGCGTCGGTCGGCCATATGACCTTGGGCATCTTGCTCACCATGGCACCGCCGCATTCGGCGTGCTCACCATTCACCACCTTGGGCTTCACGTTGAAGATTTTCAGCCATAAGCCAAAGTGGGGCGAAATATGGAGAAAAGCCTCACACATGACGACGAACGTCGAGATGTTAAGGAAAGAATTGGGGGAAAGGTCATGGAAATCAATCATGTAATAATACATGATGCCGCGAACAAATGGGTGAAGGGGAAACCCGAGCCCGCGGACAAAATGAGGAAGGAACACGACCCTCTCGTGGGGCTCCGGAGTGGGGACGATCTGTCCCGCCGGTGGAAGGCGGTGGCCGATTTTCTTGGCTAAGTACCCGGCCTCTCAGAGCTTTTTGATATCCCTCTCCCGGATGATAGAGGCCATCCATTTGCCTCCTGCTCCGGATCCGGACATCTTCGGAATCTCTCTTCGGTGGAGAAGAAGAGTGCTAGGGCGCTAGGGCTCAAGCAAAAGGGAATGGACTAGCGAAAGGAAAAGGCGTGGGCAAAAAAGGAAGAGACCTTATCTCTTCATAGAGGCAGTAAAAAGCTTTTGTGCCTCCCCACTTGCCTGGTGGAACCCGCTCGTTCCCCACTCGCCGCAATTGACGGTGCGGTTGGGCTACCCATACCCGTATTGATGAGAATCCCGTAATAAGGGGACACGATCTCTAGTTTGGCAAGACGTGTAGAGGAAACCGCCTCGCTATATGCGATGTGGCTGGTTGTGGGAAAACAATTCGAATAATGACTCGACCATGGTGTCATGTCACGCCATACAAAAATTGTCAGCAGATTGCATTTGTGAAATATCATTCTCTCTATGGTGGTATGTGAAGATCATCTTGCAGATCCGGACACGGTTTAAGTGTTCGATAATTACTTTGGAATATTCGGAGATGGAACCCACCTTGCAATGCCGAAGACAAACTACGCGCCGGACTCATCGTCATTGAAGCCTAGTTCAGGGGCTACTGAGGGAGTCCTGGATTAGGGGGTATCCGGACAGCCGGACTATATACTTTGGCCGGACTGTTGGGCCATGAAGATACAAGACTCAAGACTTCATCCTGTGTCCGGATGGGACTCTCCTTTGCGTGGAAGACAAGCTTGGCGATTCGGATATTATATTTCCTTCTTTGTAACCGACTCCATGTAAACCCTAGCCCCCTCCGGTGTCTATATAAACCGGAGGGTTCAGTCCGTATGAGGACGATCACAACATTCATAATCATCATAGGCTAGCTTCTAGGGTTTAGCCTCTACGATCTCATGGTAGATCAACTCTTGTAACACTCATATCATCAATATCAATCAAGAAGGAAGTAGGGTTTTACCTCCATCGAGAGGGCCCAAACCTGGGTAAACATTGTGTCCCTTGCCTCCTGTTACCATTAGCCTTAGACGCACAGATCGGGACCCCCTACCCGAGATCCACCGGTTTTGACACTGACAGGGAGTTCGCAATATAGTCGCAGGGGCGTTGGATAAAATACGAAGGGCATCGATTTTTCATGCACCCCTCACGGGGCCTATGCTGATTTATCACAGATAGAAGGTGGACTGAGAACCAAACTTCCAGGAAATGCGCCCACGCGTCGCAAGGGCTTCACACGAGCCGCGATCGATCTATGCCACGCCCTAAAAGCTAAGTTGACAACCTCATGTTGTGCAGAAACCTTTCTAAATCACGTTGTGCAGCAAAGGCAGCACGCGGGTTCCCGAGGCAATCCCCAAAGGTTGCCGCTTTCATGCAAGAAGACCAGGACAACGGGCTCGCCAGGACGGAGGTCATCACCGAGCCCACCACCGCATCACGGCAGAAGCTTTGGCAGGCGAAGACCACCTTTAGTCAAGATAGGATGTACTCCTATCCCCCTTTGAAATTGGTTGTTGTGGCAACCCTTCCCGCCTAGAGTTTTCGGGGGAAGAGGACCGAGGCCAGTATAAGTATAGGCTAGTCTCCACCATAGAGAAGGGTCGGGAACTTGGCCGAATCCTTGAGATCCCTTGAGATAGCCGAGCCTCCCGAAGCAGCTCATCATCTCTGTACACACTCATATTCATCCTCCCTCGCGAGGCAATCCACCACAAATCAGGAGTAGGGTCTTACACCACAAGGTGGCCCGAACCTAGGTAAATTGTCGTGTTTGTTGTTCGTCCTCCCTTCCCCTCGAGCAGGCCGGAGCATCACCATGAGGCAGGGAGCAGGGAACTAGAGTTTGGCGTGGTTCTTCGAGCACACCTAAGAGTTCAAACCTTTCTCGGGTCCGCGGAGCCCCAATTCCCACACGCAAACACTTGACCATTTTCGGGTCGGGTCGCTACAGTAGGTCCGTGGTAAACTATTCACACATCATCGAAAGGGCAACAAAGTTGATGTAGAAGCCCTCTATGATCGATTCCCCCTCCCACAGAGTTCCGGAAAAAGGCCTCCAGATGGGATCATGGAAGAACAGAAACTTATGGCGGCGCAAAAAGTATTTCAGGTTCTCTGTTGATTTCCCGATTTTAGAGAATTTATAGAGGTGGAATTAGGTCAGACGGAGCCACGAGGGGCCCAAAAGGCATCAGGGCATGCCTACCCCCCTGGGCGCGCCCTGTTGCCTTGTAGTCTCCTTGTTTGCCTTCTGGTATCGTCCCGAAGCTTTTAGGGTATCTCTTGTCCAGAAAAAAATCGTCAAAAAGTTTCATAGCGTTTGGACTTCGTTTGGTACTGATTTCCTGGAAAACCAAAAACAGGCAAAAAACAGCAACTGGCACTAGGTTAATAGGTTAGTCCCAAAAATGATATATAATTGCATATAAAACATCCAAGATTGGCACTATAATAGCATGGAACAATAAAAAAATATAGATACGTTGGAGACGTATCAGCCACCGAGCCGAAGGTGTGCTAAACTCGGAGGTGTCGTCCGTTCAGCACTAGATCAGATTGGATCATGATTGGATCATGAAGAGTACAACTAGATCAACCGCATTACGATGCTAACACTTTTGGTCTGTAGGGGTATGTAGACACACTCCCCTCTCGTAGCTATGCATCTCCTTGATTGATCTTGGGGGTTCATAGGATTTTTTTATTATTTTCATGCTTCATTCCCCATCAAGCATCAGGTTCCATATTGATCTTGTGTAGACATAAGGTAGGGCTAATTCCCTTGAGATCATCATGAGTATATCCAATTGCAACACGATGCTTCCTTAGAGTTTTCAATAACCTCTTTTCTTCATGCACTGAAAGGTTAGCATTGATAATGACATGATATATTTTATTTTCATCTAAATAAGTATATTTCAATGTATCTAGGAGTTTCTTTATTTCAAATACAGGATCGCTCTTAGGTGGAAGAGGATATCCCAAAGTTCCAACAAGAAAATTATGTTTAAGGATAGGTGCTTTTCTAAAGAGTATTTCATGTTTTTCATTTCTATCATTCATATCCATACCATTTTCATGGTCTAGCAGATATTGTTCTAATGGATCACTATGAGCCACAACAGTAGAAGCAAGACCAATGATATCATATTTACTGGGCAATTCTTTATCATGAGGTTGTTTATTAAACTTGGAGCAATTAAATTCATGGGGCATATCACCAAAAATGATATTGACTTTTTCCTTGACACAATCAATTTCATCATTAATGGTACTTAAGAAAGGTCTACCAAATATGATGGGACAGAAATCATCTTGTGGTGGTCCAAGAAGCACTATAAAATCTATAGGGTATTTAATCTTACCACAAAAGACTTTAACATCTCTAACAATCCCAAGCGGTGAAATAGTATCTCTATTTGCAAGTTCAATAGTAACATCAATATCTCCATTTCAGTAGGTGCAATATCATTCATAACTTGTTGATATAAAGAAAATGGAATAGCACTTATACTAGCACCCATATCACATAAGCCATGATAGCAATGATCTCCAATCTTAACAGAAACAATAAGCATGCCAACAACTGGTTTACTCTTATCTATTTTATCTTGTTCAGTATTAACTTGATTGGCACTCCTGGTTGCTTACTTATATAGAAATAAATGACATGACCATCAATATTGTCGACTAAGAGATCCTTGACCATTGCAATATTAGGGTCCACTTTAATTTGTTAAGATTGTTTAGGTCTCCTAATATTACTTATGAATCACAATTGTAGCCTTAGCATGTTCCTTAATCCTAACAGGAAAAGGGGGCTCTCAATATAAGTAGAAGGTACAACAGGATTTCCAGTATAAGTAACTGTTTCAATTTTAGCTATGACCGGTTACTCACAAATCTCTTCAATAGGAGGGTGAAATTTAAACCACTTCTACTTAGGGAGATCAACATGAGTAGCAAATGATTCACAGAATGTAGCTACTATCTTAGAGTCAAGTCCATATTTTTCACTAAGCCCATAAAAAACATGTGTTTCTATAAAAGATTTAACACAATCGAATTCAAGATTTATACCTGACTCATTACCTTTTTTTATTTCCCAATCTTCAGAGATGAGTTTAATTCTTTCAATAAGATCCCATTTGAATTCAATAGTCCTATTCATGAAGGAACCAACAAAAGAGGTATCAAATCTTGTTTTGTCTTCATGAGAAAGCCGACCATAAAAGTTTTGCATAATCATTTCTCTCAATATCTCATGGTTGGGGCATGTGTGAATCATGTATTAATCCTCCCCCAAGCTTGAGTGATGCTTTCTCCTTCACGAGGATAAAAATTATATATAATTTTCTGATCATGATGAACCAAGTGCATATGATAAAATTTCTGATAGAATTCTAGCTTCAATCGGTTCCAATCCCATGTTCCGGTGCCATCCAGTAGCCTGTAACAAGATAATGCCTTTACCCTCAAAGATAAAGGGAATACTTTCTTCTTAACTCCGTCCCTTGATAAATCTGCAAGCTTAAACAATCCACAAATTTCAACTATATAGATTAAGTCATATCGAGATGTGTTGTTCCACCTCTATATAGGGATTAGCAAGCATATTCTCCATAATACCCAAAGGAATTTCATAGTAAATATTTTCATTAGGTTCAGTAGGTTGAGGAGCACCTCTTACCACTTCCGGTCGAGGACCCCGAACAAGCCCCTCGAAGGATTATCTTCCATAATGACAAGTGAAGATAAAATTCAGCACATAAAAAAAATGTTTCCATACCAAATTGCACTTACCAAAAGCGCTTCACTCCCCGGCAATGGCACCAAAAAAGAGTCTTGATGACCCACAAGTATAGGGTATCAATCGTAGTCCTTTTGATAAGTAAGAGTGTCGAACCCAACGAGGAGCAGAAGCAAATGACAAGTGGTTTTCAGCAAGATTTTATCTGCAAGTGCTGTAGGTAGTAGTAACAATTAGTTTGTAGCAGGGTAATTCGTAACAAGTAACAAGTAAGAATAGTAACAAGAGTCCGGCAAGGTGTTCCAATCCTTTTTGTAGCAAAGTACAAGCCGAAATTACTTCTTATAATGAGCAAAGCATTCTCGAGGACACATGGGAATATTGTCTAGTTAACTTTCATCATGTTTTAGTTTATTCGTGTACACTACTTTGATAATTTGATATGTGGGTGGACTGGTGCTAGGTTGTTGTTCTTACTTGAACAAGAAACCCTCTTATGATTACCCACTCTCACAAGCATCCGCAACTACGAAAGAAGAATTAAGATAAATCTAACCATAGCATGAAATATATGGATCCAAATCAACCCCTTACGAAATAATGCATAAAGTAAGGTTTAAGCTTCTATCACTCTCGCAAACCATCATATACTTATTACTCCCAATGCCTTCCCCTAGGCCCAAACATGGTGAAGTTTCATGTCGTCGACGTTCACACAACACCACTAGAGGAAGAACGACATACACATCATCAAAATATTGAACGAATACCAACTTCACATGATTACTTATAACAAGACTTCTCTCATGTCCTCAAGAACAAACGAAACTACTCACGAATAATATTCATGTTCAAGATCAGAGGAGTATAGTATATGATTAAGGATCTGAATATATAATCTTCAACCAAATAAACATCAACTATAAGACGTAATCAGCACTATTAGTGAGCCACAGGTACCAATCTGAGGTTTTGAGACAAAGATTGAATACAAGAGATGAACTAGGGTTTGAGATGAGTTCATGATGGTGAAGATGTTGAAGATCAGTCCTCCCACGATGAGAGGAACTTTAGTGATGTCGATGGCTTGGATTTCCCTCTCCCGGAGGGAAGTATCCCCGGCGGAATCGCTTCGCTGGAGAGGAAAAGTGCTACTGCCCAGTTCCACCTCGAGATGGCGACACTTTGTCCCGAAAAAGTTCTTTTGATTTTTTGTAGGGAAAATGACACCATATAGGAGAAGGAGGGCCACAGAGGACTGCTAGTGGGCCCACAAGCTCACGGGCGTGCCTAGTATTTTTATTAATTCCAAAAATAAATCCCCGTAAATTTTCAGATCATTTGGAGCTGCGGAGAATAGCTATCTTTGTTGTAGCTCTTTTCAGGTCTAGAATTCCAACTGCTCACAATTTCCCTCTTCATATAAATCTTGCATGATAAGAGAGAAAAAGGCATTAGAATTGCATTATGAAGTGAAATATTAACTCAAAACATTGTAAATAACAGTAGAAAATCATGATGCAAAATAGCGAAGAGAGACATGATGATAGCGGAGAGGGTTGAGAAAGAGGGGGTTTTGCCGCGGAAACAGTGCGACCAACTCCAAATGTTTGTGCTCCATCTCAGTTTTCGGTGGGCTGGGAGTGTTTGAGTCCTATGTGGCGGTTGGACTACCGCAAAGCCCATTGGTTTGCTTCCAGATTGTGGGAAAATAGACACCCGAACTAGTCCGCGGACAAATGCGGGACACCGTTGGATGTCTTGCGGCATCCGAACAACTCAGTCCGAACGTTCCCGAGGTTTGGGGGTAGGTGTTGGAGATGCCCTTATACTCTGCTATTTGTGTTTAAGGCTATAAATGTACCTCATAAATTTCATCTATTTTTCTGATGCAACATTAGGTATTCATGTTATTTCTTACTAAAAAAATCAATAAGAGGTACTTACAAAAGACACCTCCTACACAAAATATGATGGTTACATATATTTCATTTGAGTTTTATGTAGTATATACCATGCAATCTTAGATTATTTCGTCGCTATAATTTACTTATTTTTTGAATGAAATAAGGGAACTAAATATGCATATCATCTTTATGCATCTGCCTTGGAATTTTCGTGAACCTATTAATATCGTTCTTTGTTCGTGCTTTGATCATGTGAGCTCTCACGTGCAAAAGAACGTACGACTTACTAGTTTTTTGGAAGGGACTACTAACCCTCCTTTTGGCTTCAAGCATTCGAACCCTGGATCCCAAATGTTTGTGTTGCTAGAGTTCTCCACTTCTCCACCAAAGTCCTAAGCATCCATCTAAGTGAAGGAGAACACATGTTTGAGTTAGATCCACGATCCAACCAAGCAAAGCCATAATCTCGTATATGCGTTTTCATTGAGCTAGGTACCTTTAGAGATTTGTGACTCCTCGAGGTTAAAGTTACTTGCGACATTCACTCTCTAGAATTGCTTCTGAAAGTTTGTGGAGGCATTGGAGATCGCTTCAAGATGATCTACTAGTGATTGAACCCCAACTTTGTCATCGAGGCTCAAGGTAGGAAGACAATGTCTTTGTGGGGACAACCCATGCCAACTAAAAAAACCTTGTTTCCACGCTTCTCCAACAACAAAGACCCAAAATCTTCAAGAGGATCCGAATTCCGGGCCTACATCCCGTACTTCAGTCACTCTGATTGATTCTAAAACTTTTTTCTTGAATATATGATTCTAGTTTTTTTAGCACAATCGACTAGGCTTTATTGGTGAATAACCATTTGGTGATACAAATCGAATAATAGGGTTGGATGAGCCAAGAGTGTCTCCCTTGATCCAATGTAGTGCTTACCTAGCTTGATTGCGAGCTTCGCAATTTGAGCTCCTAAATTCATAGATGAACTTACATGTGATAAAAGAGGATCAATGAATTTCTATCTCTCTGGTGCTTGCTTCATATCTCCCTCCGTTCTTTGTAGCAATGTCATTGACCAATTTTTAGCAATCCGGAGCGATGTGAAGGCGTTGGATGTGTAAGTCTCTAGCCAGCGCAAGATCCTCCCGACAAGCTAACGCCTCCAAAGTCGCAGGGTCGGCCACTCCTAACAAGACAAGGGATGAAGCCCCTAAGTACAAACCTTGCTCATCGCAACAAAAGGTGGCGACGACTCCACTGGTCCCTATACTGTGATACAACACATCCATGTTGATTTTCACCAAACCGGAAGGGGGAAGATTCCAGAATTGGGCATTGTGTGGAAGAGGAGCCACAATCGGTCTTGGTGGTGCCAAATTCTTGGGGTCCTCTAGCTCGCAATGTAACGGATGATAGAATCATGTGTGGAGACTGGACTCAGAAGACTTTGATTCTAGTTTTTTAGCACATTTGATTCTAGTACTTTGAGTTAGGAGAAATTTTGAAGCCCATACATAATCCTTTTTTAGGGGGGTTGGGGGATGGAAAGGAGGGCGCCTCTACAACACCTTTAGTGTCGGGATCGCATGCTGGCGCTCACGGGACTGCAAAATGGACCACGATCCATTAGCTTCGCTCGCTAGTGACCGCTCGCTCCAACAACATAGTTCTGAAAAGAAAGAAAACTAATGCTTAAGAGAAACAAAATCCGGGTTTTATAGATTAAAAAATATATTAAAAAATAATAAAAGTTATAAATTTAAAAAGATCGTGAATTTAAAAAAGTTTGATATTTGAGAAAAGTTCAAAATCCACAAATTTATTAAAAATATGGTTTAAAAATAGATTTGAAAAGTATTCATAAATTTGAAAAATGTTTACGGATTTGAAAAGAAACATGAACTTGAAAAAACTTGTGGATTTCAAAAGTATTCACGAACTTGAAAAATCTTTGGAGATTTCACGGATTCGAAGAAAAGTTCCTAGATTTGAAAAAAGACTGCGAACTTGAAAAAAGTTCACGAAACTATTCAAAAAAAGTTCACAAATTCCCGGATAAAAAATGTTCATAGATTTGGGAAAAATAGTTTGTCAATTTGAAATAAGTTTGCAAATTTGAAAAAAAAAATCAAGCATTAAAAATGTTCAGATTTTAAAAATTGTTTGCAAATTTGAATAAAACTTCATGAATTCAAAAAAATTCATGAAAAATAAAAAAAATTTGTCATTTAAAATAAAAGAATAAATAAACAAAAAAAAGAAGGGAAAAGAAAAGAGTAAACAAGGGAAAAATAAAATAAAATGAAACAATAAAAAGGAAAACTCAAAAATAGGAAAAATGTAAAAGAAAAGTGAATTTTTTTTAAAAATATACATAAGAAACTATTTAAACCGAACAAACTGGTGAAGCAAAAAGCAACAGAAAACCTGGGCCCAAAAAACGCTGCACCCTGTACCATTTGTCCTCAGCCGCCAAATAGAAGGATTTGACGCCGAAAGCGGCCATACAAAAGAGCAATGCTACATCTACAAAGAGTTTTTTACGTATCTTATGAATGAAATGAGTTGACAGCTTTTAATTAGACATTAGTAGAGGCTGGGGCCCACCCGGAAAAGGAAGATTACATAGGATACGTAACAGACTTGCGTAAGTCTAGCATTTTTGCATACAAAATCAATGTCAGACGTCCAGCCCAATAAGACCCTGCACGGACCGGCGAAGAGGTAACCGGCACAGGCCCCCAAAAGCCCATATACAAGTCACAGGACGCTCCCTCGCTCCCTCAGAAAAGAATACCGCCTCCCTAAAAAAAACTAGGAAAAACAGTCTCCTCATCGGTCAGTCGTCCTCGCCGTCGCCCTACCCATCTCGCCGGCGCCGTCGGGGGCCCGCGGGGAGCATGGATGCCATGGAGGAGGATACGCCTCCAGCGCTACCGCCACCGCCACCGCCTACAACGTCAGTGGGCGCCTCCCCTGTTTGCCCTGCTCTCATCTCCGTGTTTAGGTCACGTGGAAGCGCTCACATACCTCCCTGATCGGGGCGTCGTGTCGGTTGCAGGGGCGCGAAGCAGCCGCCGTACAAGGATCCTGACGACGGGAGGCAGCGGTTCCTACTGGAGCTGGAGTTCATCCAGTGCCTCGCCAACCCCATCTACATCAACTGTACAGTAACTCTCCTCACAGCCTCTGTTTCAAACTGGTTGGTTAGAGATTAGCTTATTGGGTACCACAGCGCAATTGAGTTTCATCATGGCCTATTTGTGGGTTGAGTCCTGCTGCGAGAGCGAGTAGCTAGCTAATCAAAGAGAATTTTTCTTGTTGATGATTGTGTTAGTCAGTGACTGGCCTCTGGAGTAACAAATTCACATGATATGATTTGGTAAGACCGCATAGTGTGATAAGGCAAGAGAGATTGAATTATGTATTGCTTATGCTTTGTTGCTTCCTGTGCTACCGATGTATTCGGGGTCAATATTTTGTGCGAGTATTAAACATGATTCTGCTTGGGAGATGGCGTTTATAGTATTTGTTTTGTTCAAGCAGATCTAGCGCAGAATCGGTACTTTGAGGATGAGGCGTTCATCGGGTATCTCAAGTACCTCAAGTATTGGCAGCGTCCGGAGTACATCAAATACATAATGTGAGTCACCTTATACTTTTGATTGCGCAAATAGTTTGCTCACAGACAAACTAATATGGTTGTACTGTTATGGTAAAGGTATCCGCACTGCCTTTTCTTTCTTGAGCTTCTCCAAAATGCAAATTTCCGAAACGCAATGGCACATCCAGCAAACAAGGTGACCTTTGTCCCCATTTGGCTAGAATTGCACTCAAGCACCATTCTCACCCTTAACTGTTTACAAGCTTCTTCTTTCTTTTCAAACCGTTTCTTTGGAATTGTCTATTTGGAGATTATTACTTCTACGGTTGATTGGTTGTGGACATAAAGGATCTTGGAAATGATAAAATGTTGCTATGAATGCGCTTACAAATATATTGAGTGGATATGTGTCGGTGGGAACGACACCTATGGGATCAACGGGAGGTGGAAAGAGGCGCCAGAGTGGCACACAGGAGGTGGAAAGGGTACAGTGTACAAGCTTATCGCTTGTCATTACGGGACAAGACGCATTAAATGCGCCCCTGAGGTGTCCCCTTGCTTTAACACGTGTTCAGGCCAGCGAGGCGGGCGGCGCCATGTAGGCTGACAGGCTGCTGAGGTGGCGCGGTGGCTGCGTCTTCATGAAGATCTGCATGCCACCACGCAGGTGCTTGTTGAGTTGGCCTCGGGACCGCGCGTCGCTACGCAGGTGCTCGTCTGGCTGGCTGGGCTGGCAGCTGTATGGGAATGGCGGTGGGGTCTTGGTGCGTGCGGGCCTGGCCGCGTCTCTTGTCTTCGGCAAGGGTCTTGCCGTGGCACCGCGGTCGTCCCCGGCAAGGATGTTGCCGGAGGTCTCGTCTTCCGGTCCTCATCTGATATCGTGTGTGTTAATGATCTTCACAAAGATCTGTATGCCACCATGGAGGCGCCTCCCGACCCTTGGTTCCAATGTGGTTGATGGTGTTGGAAACCTCGGGCTCAAGGGTGGCGCGCTCCGTTGGTGTTGGGCAGGTTGCCCCAGCAAGGCTCTTGCCGGGGCTGCGGAGGCCGCCCCGGCAAGGGTCTTGCCGGGGGAGCCCACCTCGCCCTCTCGCTCTTCGCGTTTCTGTCTTGGCGTTGCTTGATCGTCTTGTGGCTTTGGCCTCCCTCCTCTGCCCTACTAAGTGTGGCCGCATGTGCGGCTCTGACGGCCCGTGCACAGGTAAAGGGGTGCGAAGTAGAGCCCCTAATTCTGTACACCGACAGGAGCCCCCAGGCCTGGGCCACACATAAGTGCAACGCGTTGTTGGGCTAGGCCCAGAACGGTGCGCGGGCAGGCGGGGCCGATCTTTACCGCGGTGACTCTTTCGTCCGCTGTGCTTCCCCATGACTCGCGTTGAATGCGTGACGTGGGGGTCGTGCGTGGGGTGACCGAAGCGTGCTTGCGTCATCCTGTGGTGAATAGTGAAGAGGCGGCTTGCGTGTCCCTTTAAGACCGCAGGGCCGCTGCTCATTTACTTTCTCCGCCTTGGAACCGTCGTTCCATGTTTCCCACTACGCCCGCCCCTTGCGCCACGTACGCCGCATGCACGGCGCGGGGCAGGTGACAGGCGCACGGGATATGGGAAGGCGCGCGCGCGTGGGTCGATACCCACGCGCCTTTGATTGGGCGAGAAGGGCGGTCGACGGCCTTGCCTGCTGCCACCTTAATGAGCTGGATTGGCTGAGAGAGGCGGCTGAGCCCTGACCCTGCCCCTTTATAAGGAGGGGAATGGGAGGGACGACACCCCTCAATCTTTTGCCATCCGCTTCCTCCCATCTTTGCTTCTTCCTCCCTTATGTTATGGCGAGAGGGCGTGCTGATGCTTCAACGGTGGCGGCGAGGGTCTCCGCTCGACAACGCGCCCCTCCTCCCCAAGAGCTCGTGGCGACAGAGCCGGCCACGAAGGGAAGGGGGAGGGGGCAAGGCCGAGGTTGCCGTGGCGCTCGGGGAAGAGGAGGACGGGGCGGCGCATCGGCTTCGCCTCCGCCAGCAGTCACTTCCCCAATGGAGGGCCACGTCGGGGACCAGCCTCGCGAATTCTTCATCAGGCTGCGCCGCGGTGCGTCGTCGTCTTCGTCTCCCTGCTCCATTTGCTCGGGAGATGGAGCTCGATCCGCCACAGGCTCTGAGACTGCATATGAGGGGCTGCGGGAATAGCGGCACATGGGCCGACGTTGACTTCCCAACCCCTCATGTCATGCATCTTCGTCGCGGATGGAAGACTTCCGCTCGCATCCACAGTCTGACGGCGGGGCTCGTTCTCTATTTCAAACTAATGGAAAACAGCCTCCTCTCCGTCAAGGTCTTTAGAGACTTCAGGACTCGCCTAAAGTGCTGCGTGGAGAGCTCCTCTGATGACGAAGACTCTTCCTCGAGCGAGAGTGACGAGGAGGACAGCGGCAGCGACGACGAGGGTAGCAGGCGGGAGGATGACGGGTCTGACTAGGCGTCGGACCCGCCCTCCCGGGCGGTGCCGGCAACAGCAGCATCTGCATCGGGCCCCTTCTCCCAGTGGGACCGGCTCCTTGAACTTCTCGGGATCGCCTCCTTGGGCGACTGGCTTGGGAAGGCCGGAGAAGGCGAAGAAGGCGGGTGGCGGGCCGTCAGTCAAAGTACGATGGCACCGACGCCTTCGTAGCGTATTGACGGACCGTTGCCTCATCTTCCAGCTCTTCTCCCGGCACCATCATCACCAGCCCTCCCCTAGGCGGCCGCCGACATGTTCTCTTGGCGCCTTCTGCTGCTCGTACCTCGCCTAGGCGCTCCTTCTGCCCTCTTGCCTTGTTCCGTTTCCTGAGGAGAGGGACAAGAAAGGGATTACGGGCACCTTATCTCTTTTTAGTTTGTAAGCCTACGGGCCTTAGTTAAATTTAAAACTTGTAATCCCCTTGCTCATGTTTACATTCCGTACGAACTGTACCTGTATGGGGCGTATTAATGAAAAAGGGTGCTTGTCGGGTCCTTTGTGTGTGAGCGAAACCCATACCAAGGAACGAATCCTTGTTATTTTTAACATAAACATTGTCGCCCGGCAACAGGCCTTGCCGCTCCCTTACTTTATTCGACCGCACTCACGCTCTTGGCGGAGGCGGGGGCAAAGTAGAGTTAGGCCCTACGCATGCTTCCTTGCCGCCGCGGCTACAACCAAATTCCGGACCAAGAAAAAGCTCTCGGGCAGCAGGAAGAAGGGAGCACGGCAGCCTTGGAATAAAACGAGGTTTCATACGTCCCAATTCTATACGGAAATGCATAACAGGGGATAGGAAACTTATCTGAATCTGCAGCCCCTGGCAACCTTGGCTTGCCGTGGGTGGACCCTTGTGTTCAGCCCCCGGCAACCTTGGCTTGCCGGGGCCGGGGCGCCGGCTCGTTCTCTTTCTTCCATATAGCTCAGCAGAAATGCCCATGTGCCCTGCGAACCAAAGAGGACGGAAAGGAACAGAGAGACGCAGACTCGACCTCTATGCTAGGGGTTAGTCACCGCTAAGCACTATCAACCCTAACCGAGGGAGAGACTCAATCTAGCATGCATGCTATGACTTAGGGCGCCATCGCTTCGTTTATTTATGCTCAGGGTCTGCGTCTGGCTTTGTACAGAGGGTTACATGCCTTGCCGGCAAGGCTTGTACAAAAGGTGGCTTGCCGGGGGGCCCGACAACCGCGCCTTATGGGTAAAACTTGCGAAGATGCTCGATGTTCCAGGAGTTGCTCACCGGAATGGCATCTTCGGTCTCCAGGCGGACTGCGTCGGGCCTGGTGACTCGTATTACCCAATAAGGGCCTTCCCACTTCGGCGTCAACTTGTTGGAATTCTTGGCCGATTGAACGCGTCGAAGAACAAGGTCGCCTTCCTCAAAACTTCTGGCATGAACCTTGCGGCTATGTTAGCGGCGCAAGGCTTGCTGGTAGCGTGCTGCTCTCTCAGCCGCCCGAAGACGATCTTCCTCGAGGAGCGTCACGTCATCTTGCCGCAATCGCTCTTGCTCAAGCTCATCATAAGCGAGCACTCGAGGTGACCCGTATATGAGTTCCGTGGGGAAAACTGCTTCTGCCCCGTATACCAGGGCAAAGGGCGTCTGGCCGGTGGCTCGATTTGGCGTCGTTTTGATCGACCAAAGAACCGCCGGCAACTTATCAATCCAGCGCCTTCCGCTCTTGTGCAGCCTGTCAAAAGTCTTTGTCCTCAGGCCTTGCAGTACTTCATCATTCGCCCTCTCCGCTTGGCCGTTGCTCCGTGGGTGTGCCACGGAAGCGAAACAGTGCCGAGGTCCCCAATGTATTGCATGAAGGTGTGGCTTAAGAACTGCGTGTCATTGTCGGTGATGACTTTGTTTGGCACACCAAAGCGGCAAACTAGCCCCTTGAAGAATTTGACGGCTGACTGCGCTGTCACCTTCTTCACTACTTCCACCTCCGGCCACTTTGTGAACTTGTCGATCGCAACGTACAAGTACTCAAAGCCCCCGACGGCGCGGGGGAAGGGGCTCAGTATGTCGAGCCCCCAGACCGAGAATGGCCAGGAGAGAGGGATTGTTTGAAGGGCTTGAGCTGGCTGCTGAAACTTCTTTGAATGAAACTGGCACGCTTCACGCTTGGTTACTAGTGCTGTCGCATCCTGGAGGGCAGTGAGCCAGAAGAAACCTTGCCGGAAAGCCTTGCCGGTAAGGGTCCTCGACCCTATGTGGGAGCCACATATGCCTCCATGTATCTCCGCCAACAGCTCCAGTCCTTCCTTCCGGGGAATGCACTTTAATTTCACTCCGTTTGGTCTTTTTTTGTATAGAACGTTGTCAACGAACTGGTACAGGGCAGATCGACGGGCTACTTTCTCCGCTTCTTCCTGCTCCTCAGGAAGCTCCCCTGTTTGGAGGAATCAGACGGTATGTTGTGCCCATGCTGGAGCCTGAGGCTCGACGGCAAGGACCAAAGGCATCTCCTCCGCCGTGGGAACGGTTGCCTCTACGACCAGGGCTTGGTGCCCTGCCGGAGTCGGTTGCCCCATGGCAGGCTCGGTGTCCACGGGAACATCTTCGCCAGCGGCCCCAGGGAGCTTGGTGGGGAAGTACTTGCCGGGGCCTGATTTCCTCCGCTTGTTCTGCACTGTTGATGGTTCAACGGATGGTTGAGTTAGCCGAAGCACAAAAGTACCTGGTTCCACAGGTAGCTTGAGGGCAGCGCGCTTCGACAGGTAGTCGGCGACATCGTTCTCCACTCGGGGGACATGCTCCGCCTGTATACTGTCAAAGCGCTCCTCCAGTTTCCTCATCTCATCCACGTAGGCTTCCATCAACGGGCTTTGACAATCCTTGTTGACCTGCCTGACGACAAGCTGCGAATCACCCCTGACGATGAGCTTCTTGACCCCGAGGTCTGCCGCGATCCTGAGACCGGCAAGCAATCCCTCGTATTCAGCAGTGTTGTTCGTCGACATCTCCCTGGGAAAGTGCATCTGGATCACGTACTTGAGGTACTCTCCGGTGGGTGCGACGAGCAGCACGCCAGCACCGGCGCCTTGTAGCGGAAAAGCCCCGTCAAAGTACATAACCCAGTTGCGACTTGTTTCCTTGTCGGGGAGAGTGGTCTCCTGGATCTCTTCGTCGGGCGTCGAGGTCCATTCTGCAATGATTTCCGCCAAGACTCTACTTTGGATCGTCGAGGTGCTCTCGAACTTTAAACCAAAACTCAACAGCTCCAAGGCCCATTCCACAATCCTCCCCGTTGCATCTGGGTTATGCAGTATCTGTTGCAACAGGAGGCGGGTGACGACGGTGATCTCGTGCGATTGCAAGTAATGACGCAGCTTCCTCGAGGCCATAAGGAGGCCGAAGAGCAATTTCTGCACACCGGAGTACCTTGACCTAGCCCCCTGCAAGAGGGAGCTGACGAAGTAAACTGGGTGCTGCATCATCTTCTTCTTCTGCACCACTTCACCTGGTTGCGTGGGCCCCGTCGCGCTAGTGTTAGACCTTGCCGGGGGCCCTAGCCTTGCCGAGACCAGGCCCCGCCGGGGGGAGTTTTGGCTCGCCATCCGTCAACTCTGCCGTTGTCGTTGCCCCTTCGTCGACCTCCCTCTGCGCCACCAGTGCGGCGCTAACCACTTGATTCGTCGCCGCTAGATACAGCAGCAACGGCTCTTGTGGCTTAGACGCAACCAGTATTGGTGTGGAGGAGAGGTACCTCTTTAAATCCTGCAGCGCTGCCTCGGCCTCCGGGGTCCACTCCATTGGGCCCGCCTTTTTCAAGATTTTGAAAAAGGGAAGGGCACGCTCAGCGGACTTGAAGATGAATCTGCTCATGGCGGCGACGCAGCCAGTGAGCTGACGCACATCCTTGATCCGCTTAGGTGCCTCAATCTGCTCAATGGCCTTAATCTTGTTCGGGTTCGCCTCAATCCCACGCTGCGACACAAAGAACCCGAGAAGCTTGCCGGACGGGACACCAAAGACACACTTCTCAGGGTTCAACTTGAGGTTGATCTTGTGCAGGTTTGCAAACGTTTCTTCCAGATCTTGCACAAGTGTTGCCTTGTCCTTGGTTTTGACAACTATGTCATCCATATAAGCTTCCATATTTCTATGTAGCTGAGGTTCAAAACCAATTTGGACTGCTCTTGCAAAGGTCGAGCCAGCACTCTTCAACCCGAAAGGCATCCGTAAAAAGCAGTACGTACCACGTGGGGTGATGAATGTTGTCTTCTCTTCATCTTCTCTCGTCATGAAAATCTGATGGTATCCTGACTAGGCGTCGAGGAATGATAACAGGTCACACACGGTCGTAGAGTCAACAATCTGGTCGATGTGCGGCAACGGGAAAGGGTCTTTTGGACAAGCCTTGTTGATATCTGTGTAATCAATACACAGCCTCCACTTCCCGTTTGCCTTGCGCACTACCACCGGATTGGCCAACCACGTCGGATGGAGTACCCCTCTCACCAAGCCTGCTGCTTCTAGCTTTCTGATTTCTTCCGTGATGAACTCCTGCCTCTCCAGAGCTTGCTTCCTGACCTTCTGCTTGACGGGCCGCGCACGAGGACAGACATCAAGATGGTGCTCAATCACCTCCCTGGGAACGCCGGGAATGTCGGATGCTTGCCATGCAAACACATCGACATTAGCCCGCAGGAAAGTGACGAGCTCGCCTTCCTATTTGCTATCGAGGGTGGAGCTTATGGTGAAAGCCCCTCCCGTGCCGTCCTCCTTGACGGACACCTTGGTCTCTGGTGGTGCAGCTCTGGATTTCTTGCTCTTGCCGGTGGAGCTCTCTGGCATGTCCTCGACGGGAGCACAACACTCCGGAGAGGTGCGCTTGCCGGAGTGGGTGTGAGAGGTCTCGTCGCCGGTCTTCTTCCCTCCCAGGGCTTCAGCGGCAGGAGCAAGTGCCTTGGTGGCAGCTGCTGCAACTGCTTCCCGGTAGAGTTGGTCAGCAGATCAACGCATCCTTCTTGTCGGAGGGGACGGTGATGATGTTCATCGGCCCGGGCATCTTCAGCGTGTTGTAGGCGTAATGCGACGCCGCCATGAACTCGGCCACATTGAAGACAATCCTCTCTGTCCTGTAGTTCAACTCGCCTCCAAACGTTACGGGCAGCGTGACCTTGCCCTTCGGCTCACTCCTTCCCGGGTTGACTCCTTGAAACGTGCCCGTCTCTTCAAGGTCTCCATCAGGAATCTGCAGCCTTTTGACCACAACAAGCGAGATCAAGTTCAGACCGGCCCCGCCATCAACCAACATCTTTGTCACCTTGAGGTTGCGGATCGTTGGTGAGACCAACAACGGCAAGCACCCGACCGCAGTAGTGCGATCAGGGTGGTCCTCGGTGTCAAAGATGATGGGCGTGCTGGACCACTTCATTGGCTTCCGCACGTCGAGCGATGGCTCCACCGTTGTGATCTCACGCGCCCACTGCTTGAGCTGGCGGTGAGAGGTGTGCAGCGAGGCGCCACTGTCGACGGACATGGCCTATGTAGCCTTCTGGAACTCGTGGTCGCCGGACTCGTCGTCCTCGTCATGATCATCGTCTTCTTGCTTCTTGTCGCGGCCCCGGGCGGGCCTCTCTTGCTGGTTATCCTTGCCGCGGCGGCCTCCTTGGCCGCCACGCTTCTTGCCGGATCCTTCAGCACCGTCCTGGCCTTTCTCCTCGTCCCGCCTCTCATACTCAGCCTTTTGCTTCTCGGGAAGCAGCTCAACTTGTCGGCAGTTTTGGAGGTTGTGGCCCTTGGTGCGGTGGATCTTGCAATACTGCTTGTCGGAGCTTCCTGGCTTGTCGGCAACCGCCAAGGCCCGGCAAGTGGCACACCCGGCAACTTCCTTGCCGGGGTCGCTCGCCTTGACCTTCTTGGTAGCGCCGGTGTCGTCGGATCCCTCGAGGCAAGCACAACCTTGCCCTTGCGCTTTCTGTTGCGGCGCCGACCCTTCTTCGTCGGGGCGGCGGTGTCGTCATCTGTGGAGTCGGTTTCCGCACCGGCATCTTCGCCGGGGTACTTCCTTCCCTCTTCAGCCAGAGCGCACCTATCGGCCAGAACATAAAGTTCGGCCACATCTTTGACCTTGTTCATCGCCAGCTCTTCACGCATCTTGCGGTTACGCACATTCTGATGGAATGCGCTGATCACAGCGGCGAGATGAATGTCTGGGATGTTGTACTGCACCCGGCTGAACCTCTGGATGTACTTGCGCAGGTTTTCACCTTCCTTCTGGGGGATGATATGTAGATCGCTTGCCTGGCCATGAGCTTGATGGCCTCCCGTGAAGGCGCCAACAAACTCAAGACACAAATCCGACCACGAAGAAATGGAATCCACCGGCAAGTGCATCAACCATGACATGACATTGGGCTTAAGCGCCAACGGGAAGTAATTGGCAAGCACCTTGTCGTCGCGGGCTCCAGCAGCTTGCATCGCGATGGTGTAGATGCTGAGGAACTCCGACGGGTGAGTCTTGCCGTTGTACTTCTCGCCAACGTCGGGCTTGAATGTGCGGTGGGAGGGCCACTGGAACTGCCGCAGCTCACGGGTAAAGGCTGGGCAACCCACCTCGTAAGGTAGGCCACCGTAGCCTCCCGGTGCTGGGTGGTCCATAGTGGGCCCTGCCCGCCTATCTGACTGGTGGCGCGCATCACGCCGGCGCTCGATGGTGGTTCGAGCGTCTTCAAGGGCTCGCTCCCGAAGAACTTGACGCTGATCGCGGTGGGTCCGTGGATCGGACGATGCTATGGAAATATTATCACAAACGTCGTCACGACGGATCGACACCCGCGGTAGCTGGCGTGGGGGAGGAGAGTGCACCGTGGCTGCATCACCCCCGGCCCTTCCACCGCTGGCATGCGGTGGCTCGACGGAGCGGTGGCCTACGGGCCCCGCTGGTCGCGGCTCATCTTTGTTGGCGATGCCAACGAGGCTCCGGACGGTGGCTCTCCACTCGTCGAGCCTCTCCGCAGCAGGAGAAAAGTCGAGGAGCAGTTGCGCGCGCGCCAGAGCTTCTGCCGGTGTGGGCGGCGGCGAAAGTTGTGTGGATCGTGATGCGCTCCGACTTCTATGTTAGAAGGAGCTCTATCACGGCCTTGCGGCTGTCCGCCATTTTTGCCAGCACCTCGGCGTGCATGCTGGCCTCCCTCGTCCCGCGAAGGACGCGCGGGACTCTTCCCACGGCGGCGCCCAGGGTCACCAGCGTGGTGACGCTGCTCATCGCGCACAACTTGGAAAGAGTGCGCCGCGGGCGCCGGCGTAGGTGTCTTGAAGGCCGTCGCGCCACCGTTAGGCGGCATGGCGACGCCCTGGGAGGGCCCCGCGCCGCCTGCGGGGGCCCCAGCTCCGTCTTTGGAATTTGCAACGTGCGGCCCGTCGTCCTGCGCACGAACGACGCCGCTCGCCAGGCCTGGGCTGCCAGGGCGATGTGGGTGTTCGCGGGTTGCGCCCCGGGTTCTGTTCGTGACCGGCCCGCTACTCGCCCGCACCGGTACGGGTAGTCCGGCCCCAGATGAACCGATCGCCGTGGTCGTCTTCCTCTTGGGAGCCATGGCGATAAAGAGCTGCTAAACTGGCTGCTAGACCAGATTTTCACAGCTGCGCCCCCTACCTGGCGTGCCAAAGATGTCGGTGGAAACGATACCTATGGGATCAACGGGATCCCTACTGTGGTCGGCGGGCGCGGGGTTGTGAGAAGAGCAAGTCTAAGAGCCAGCACAAAGGTCGTTTACCCAGGTTCGGGCCGCGGAGATCGCGTAATACCCTAGTCCTGCTTTAGTGTGTATATGAATGTTCTTGAGCTAGCTATCGAGCGTGGCTTCCTCAAAGAGCCGAATCCCCTCCAGTACGCCTCGGGCCTCCTTTTATAGTCGAAGGAGGCGCCACAGTGGCACACAGGAGGTGGAAAGGGTACAGTGTACAAGCTTATCGCTTGTCATTACGGGACAAGACGCATTAAATGCACCCCTGAGGTGTCCCCTTGCTTTATTGCCACCTCGCCTTGCTTCGACACGCGTCCAGGCCAGCGAGGCGAGCGGCGCCATGTAGGCTGACAGGCTACTGAGGTGGCGTGGTGGCTGCGTCTTCACGAAGATCTGCATGCCACCACGCAGGTGCTTCCTGAGTTGGCCTTGGGACCGCGCGTCGCCATGCAGGTGCTCGCCTGGCTGGCTGGGCTAGCAGCTGTATGGGAACGGCGGTGGGGTCTCGGTGCGTGCGGGCCTGGCCGCGGCTCTGCTGTTGTCTTCGGCAAAGGTCTTGCCGTGGCACCGCGGTCGTCCCCGGCAAGGATGTTGCCGGAGGTCTCGTCTTCCGGTCCTCATCTGATATCGCGTGTGTTAATGATCTTCACAAAGATCTGTATGCCACCATGGAGGTGCCTCCCGAGCCTTGGTTCCAATGTGGTTGATGGTGTTGGAAACCTCGGGCTCAAGGGTGGCGTGCTCCGTTGGTGTTGGGCAGGTTGCCCCGGCAAGGCTCTTGCCGGGGCTGCGGAGGCCGCCCCGGCAAGGGTCTTGCCAGGGGAGCCCACCTCGCCCTCTCGCTCTTCGCGTTTCTGTCTTGGCGTTGCTTGATCGTCTTGTGGCTTTGGCCTCCCTCCTCTGCCCTGCTAAGTGTGGCCGCAGGTGCGGCTCTGACGGCCCGTGCACAGGTAAAGGGATGCGAAGTAGAGCCCCTACTTCTGTACACCGACAATATGTTTATTTCCTGAGGAATTGGTTAAAGCAGTGAAATGTTATGAAAGCATATTAAGCTTCATGCACACTTCTAAGTGTTCACTGTTTTATCCGCATAATATTTTTTCTTAGTATTTGAAAAAGAAATGTTTATTTATTTAGGACATTGAATCATTTGTATGCAACTAACTCTTACCTGCAAATTTCTTGACAGGAAGTTGCTCATAGGCAGCAATATTTCTTCTGGAAAAACTACAGGAACAATAGACTGAAGCACATCCTGCCGCGTCCTCCTCCCGAACTAACTCCTGCACCTGCCCCAGCACCAGCACCAGTGCCGACACCTCCTCCTGTTCCTGCACCACCATCGTCTTTGCCAACTATGTCAGCTGTTGGTGCTTCTGCAATGCCCCCCATGCAGTTTATAGGAACTCCTGGCACCAACAACCCAAAGAATGAGATGAGAAATGTTATGGGTGGTAGAAAGAGAAAGTATGTACCTCCCTATCTTGCAATCAATCAATAGCATCTCTTATGCAGTTAATATTAGTTCTCCATACAGTGTCATTATGAAGTTATTAGTTGTAATACAGTTTTTTTTCTTAAAGTTCCTGTGTGCCATAGTTAACAGGTGTTATATTCGAGGGTGATCCAACTTGAATGGGGTTATGGACATTCTGCCAATCTAGATTATGAAGTACCTCTTCACTGATTCAGTAAAGATTATTGATGCTCTCAAGATGCTTCTTAGGAGAACTGAATTAGTCATGCAATGAAGTTGTGGAGGAATCTGTTCTATTTGTTCCTTTTTTCTTGGTCCATCTCATGAATCATCCGAGATTTTATGAAAAATGCAAGTTTCACAGTAGTGTTGTTATGCCTGTGTGCTTGTTAGTCAGTTTTAAATGTGTGCATGGTAGTTTGAGTTTTGACAGGTTATTTCTTTTTCCTCTTGTGATGTATAGTTTGAGCATGCGAGTATGTTGCATTATGTTCAATAAAATGGTTTACAATGACTGATTGTACTGTGTATCTTGGCTGCAGGATGGGCTAGTGAAACATATTGATCAACTTAACGGCTGATGGCATCCCAGAGAAGTGGAAACTCACCTCCCTGTTGCCTGTTGGTAGACCTTTGAAGTAGCAGACAAGTTCGAAGCAGCTCCTGCTTTGGAGCAGCTGGAGTTCTCAACGTGGCATGCGCACTTGGCCCTTGGTTGACTTTATCATTTATCTTATGCTGGCATTTGTTGTAGTTGAATGGAATCTTTACTTGCTGAAACTTTGTGCCAACAGTGGCAGCCGTAAAAGCGAACACTTATCACATATTCTTAGATGGAGCCGCAACATTTGCATAAGGAGCTCCATGAAACGCTCCATTGCTCGTTCATATTATTTTGCTGCACACTTTGTGCCTGGTGATGGGAGGGCTTGCATTGCATTTCTCATGCCTGTACGGTTCCCGGTCAGCGGCAGCGCCAGTATTAGGCGGCCTCCCTTGCTGCATTTTTGTTTCAATCTATATTTTCATGGCCCCAATGATCCGGAGTCTGACAATGACGAATTCACTTTACTACCATATATATGTTCACGCCTGAAACTTCTAAGGATTTTCTGAAACTTTGAAATTGGACTTTTGTCTTTTCTAAAATGGAAACATTATTCACACGGTCTCCAGTCTCTGCCACCTCGTGCAAACAAGAAATGAAATACTCCCTCCGTCCCATAATATAGCTTGCAAAAACGTATTATATTATGCGACGGAGGGAGTGGTAGATAATTAAAGCATGACGAAGAATGGATAATTAAAGCATGATGATAAGTAGGAAAATAACAAAGATCTTCGATATGGGGGATGCTATCCAGCCCACGGGCGTTACGACGCTACACGTCGGTCGGCGGATAAAAAGAAAATATCCGCCGTCTCGCTAACCATTCAATCGACACATTAATGGCCGTTCGACATATCCGCGTAAGCATCCGCTTCTTTGCAATAAGATTGGTGTTACAGAAGACCCTCTGCAACAGCAAGCTTGTTGCAATCACCCGAGCCTATACGTTTTTATTTTTTGCAACATAGGTCTTGTTGCAGGAATTTTCGCAACAAAGATCTTGTTGTAGAAACTTCCGTAACAAAGGTCTTGTTGTAGAAACCTTTGCTATGTATTTTTTTTTTGTAACAGAGGTCTTGTTGCACTTTTTCTTGCAACGAAGCTCTTGTTGCGGAAAATGTAAAGATCGATAGAATCCTTTTGCAACATGACTCGTGTTCCAAAAAGTTTCTGCAACTAGGGTAATGTTGCAAAAAAATTTGGCAAACAAAGACCGTGACATGATGGAGAAGGTTTTGGCAGCAGGAGGAGCTTAAGGTGGTGACGCCATGGCCGGCCACGGCCGAGCTGGCCGTTCGCGTCAGATGGCAGCCACCTGTGTTCCAGGCTCCTCGCCAGTCATAGTTGTGGTGCGCATGGTGGTGCCGCTTGCAGCTTCAATGTTGTCCACCCTTACTAGCAAACAACGTTCGTGGTTTGTAGAAGATGACTGATGCAAGCGGTTGCAGAATAAAGGGAAGAAATGAGTGGAGGGAAGAGATTGGAGAAGAGATAAGGTTAGGAATGTTGGGGAACGTTGCATGGGAAACAAAAAATTTCCTACGCTCACCAAGATCAATCTAGGAGATGAACATCTATGAGAGGAGAGATTGCATCTACATACCCTTGTAGATCGCTAATCGGAAGTATTAAGAAACGCAGTTGATGTAGTCGAACGTCTTCGCAACCCAATGACGATCCGTCCCGCGAACTCCGCCAAGTGCCCAACGGACGGCACCTCCGCGTAAACACACGTACGGCTTGATGACGCCTTCACCTCCTCGATCCAGGGAGCGATGGTGAAGTAGTAGCTCGAGTCCTCCGGCAGCACGATGGCGTGGTGGCGGTGGTGGTGGAAGAATCTCAATAGAGCTTCGCTAAGCGCTACGGAGAGGAAGAAGGACGCGAGGGAGAGGAGAGGCAGCGTCATGGCGTGGAGATGTGCTCTTGGGGTGCGGCTGCCCTCTCTCTACCTCTCTATATATAGGGGAAGGGAGGAGGGGGTGGCGATGGGATCTCCCCTAGGGTGACTTGCCCCCCAAGCCGGGAGGTGGGAAGCCCTAGGGGGGCGCCCCCAACCCTCCTGGTTACGTGAGATGGGGTGAGGGGGTGCTCAGCCCCTTACTAGGTTGGTTTTCCCCCTCCCCTTGGCCCATGGGCCCCTCCAACACTTGTCGGGGCCCCCCGAAACCCCTTTTGATGACGCTGGTCATCACCCGGTACCTCCGGAACAATTCCGGACTCCAATACCCTTCGTCCAATATATCGATCTTCACCTCCGGACCATTCCAGAGTTCCTCGTCATGTCCGGGATCCCATCCGGGACTCCAAAAAACCTTCGGTAACCACCATAATGACTCAACTATACTTAACCTGTCACCAAACGTTAAGTGTGTAGACCCTGCGGGTTCGAGAACTATGCAGACATGACTGAGACACCTCTACGGTCAATAACCAATAGCGGGACCTGGATGTCCATATTGGTTCCTACATATTCTACGAAGATCTTATCGGTCGAACCTCGATGTCAAGGATTCAGCTAATCTTGTATGCAGTTCCCTTTGTCTATCGGTATGTTACTTGCCCGAGATTCGATCGTAGGTACCTCCATACCTAGTTTAATCTCGTTACCAGCTAGTCTCTTTACTCGTTCCGTAATACAAGATCCCGTGACTAACTCATTAGTCATATTGCTTGCAAGCTTATTGTGATGTTGTATTACTGAGTGGGCCTTGGGATACTTCTCCGTCATACGGAGTGACAAATCCCAGTCTTGATCCATGCCAACTCAACAGACACCCTCAGAGATACTTATAGAGCACCTTTATAGTCACCCAGTTACGTTGCCATGTTTGGTACACACAAGGCACTCCTCCGGTGTCAGTGAGTTGCATGATCTCATGGTCATAGGAACATATACTTGACATGCAGAAAAACGATAGCAATAAACTTGATACGATCATATGCTACATTCATAGTTTGGGTCTTGTCCATCACATCATTCTCCTAATGATGTGATCTCGTTATCAAATGACAACTCATGTCCATGGCTAGGAAACCATAGCCATCTTTGATCAACGAGCTAGTCCGGTAGAGGCTTACCAGAGACATGTTGTTGTCTATGTATCCACACGTGTATTTGAGTTTCCGGTCAATACAATTAAAACATGGATAATAAACAATTATCATGAACAAGGAAATATAATAATAACCACTTTATTATTGCCTCTAGGGCATATTTCCAACAGTCTCCCACTTGCACTATAGTCAATAATCTAGCATTACATGGTAATGAATCTAACACCCATAGAGTTCTGGTGTTGATTGTACTTTGCCCGTGGAAGAGGTTTAGTCAACGTATCTGCAACATTCAGGTCCATATGCACTTTGCAAATGTTTATGTCTTCCTCCTTGATGTAATCGCGGATGGAATTGAAGTGTCGCTGTATGTGTCTGGTCCTCTTGTGAAACCTTGGTTCCTTGTCTAGAGCAATGGCACCAGTGTTGTCACAGAATAGAGTCATCAAGTCCAGTGCACCGGGCACAACTCCAAGATCTGTCATGAACTGCTTCATCCAGACACCTTCCTTTGTTGCCTCCGAGGCAGCTATGTACTCCGCTTCGCATGTAGAATCAACTACCACGCTTTTGTTTGAAACTGCACCAGCTTACTGCTCCCCCATGTAGAATATATATGTATCCTGTTTGAGACTTAGAGTCATCCGGATCAATGTCAAGCTTGCATCGACGTAACCCTCTACGACGAGCTCTTGATCACCTCCATAAACGAGAAACATTTCCTTAGTCCTTTTCAAGTACTTAAGGATATTCTTCACCACTGTCCAGTGATCCACTCCTGGATTACTTTGAAACCTTCCGGCTATACTTATGGCAAGGCTAACATCCGGTCTTGTGCACAACATTGCATACATGATAGAGCCTGATGAGGCACGGACTACCAAGATGCTAATTCGTGCGTGTAGATGGCCCGATCTTTCACGGCGATACTCGATCAACACCTTGTCTCCCTGTTCCTCCTCGTAACCTCCAAGAACAATTTTCACATGTGTACAAAAATACACAAATGAAAATAATGACCCCCTCGGATCAGCACGTAGGCGTCGATGTGATGATCAACCCTCCGTTGCTAGTAAATTTTCACGATGAAAAAATCACAGATAATACACAAGATATGGTCGCCCGTAACTCAGACATTTTTATGTATATCTCATACCCGGAATAAAACTCAAAACTGATCTGCCTTACATCGGCCGTAGCCTGGCTTCTATATGTCAACGTGTGCAACTTCCCTAATCTACCAACTTGGACTTCAAGACTCTCACGTCTCCAAGTAATGAGTAAAAAAACAAAGTCTAACAAGAAAATAAACTCACGTACAATGCTAGCCAGCTAGCCGGCTGACACAAACCGAAAATAAGAATCCTAACCAATTTGCATTAGGATTTTCTACCTATCACAACAACTTGACGTGGAGGTGTACGAAAATTAGGCTCCACAGAAGCTAGCACCGGTTCCATCTTAGTCTCCTGTATTCTCTTGCAATGTGGCTAAACAAAGTTTCTTACCATCTCCTCTGTACCCGACTTTCCTTTGCTCCTTTCTGTTATCAAACATGCTCGTACAGTTTTAGACTCCATGTGTCCACGACCATACACTGACCTTCCAAATATACCTCCTGAATTCAATAAGCATGTCGTACAACTGGTCTTTGATCGGCCCATTAAAGAACCGATTCTTGGTCCGCATAATTGACGCACGTGACCATCATTTCCTCGATAAAATCGAACCGCATGCATGGCATTATTTTTCACAACCTTTTCATGATCTAACTCCTTAACTGGCTCAGCTTTAGTAGCATCAACAATCGACGGTGTCACGCCCGTATCATCCTTCCTCCCTTCAAACGAAACCGTCCTCGGTTTCGAGTCTATTTTCGGTGCCATCAATTCGTCCAGTGCTTGCAGTTCTGTTTTTACTATAGAATCTGGCATTGGCTTCAGTACGTGCTTCCTTCCATCATGCAGGAACGTGTATGTGTTGGATCTTCCAGCATGAACTGCATCATGATCAAATTGCCATGGTCTTCTCAATAACAACTGACACGCATCCATGGGCACAACATCACAGTCCACTATATCAATATAATCTCCAACTACGAACTTCACATGCACCTTATGCGTGATCTTTAATTTTCCGGAATTGTATAGCCACTCCACGTGGTCCGGTTGCGGATGCCGCCGCATGGACAAATCCAATGCATGCACAACATCTTTACTAATGGCGTTTGCAAAGTTGCCGCCATCAATTATCATCTTGCATGCATGATCGTTGATCATGCATTGTGTTTTAAAAACACTCCAACGTTGGCCTTTTGCATCACCGTCTTGTACCTTCTGTACCAAAAGATTCAGCCCCTCTGTCGGTGCATCGACTTCTTCCTTTCTTTCTTCTTGTTGCTCTCTTATTTTTAGCAAACGATTTTTCCAGTCTGCGCTGAACACATCTGTTGGCATGGGAATAAAACAGATTTGTTGGCCCTTCCATGATATAGTGTAACTATTTTTCTTTGAATTCCAAACAGCCCCGACGCACGTGCACCATGGGTTCCCGAGTACCAGATGACACGACACCATGGGCACTGGACAAACGTGAAAAAATTCCGCACAACAATATTTTTCCAAATCAAAAATTACTAAAATCCGGTGCGTATACATAATTTTGATTTCACCTTTGAACTACTTCAGTGTATACGGTCTTTCAAGAGGCACCATATTCAGCCCCAATTTTTCCACTACCTCGATGCTCGCCATGTTGACCGTAGAACCTTCATCAATCGTTAAATTGACACGCCGCTCCTTCACCACGCAACGAGTGTGAAAAAGAACAACCTCGCCGATGCCTTCCTCCTCCATCAATATGTTCCTGCTCAACATGTTGATGCTTGCCTCCGTAGATGATATAGCAAACTGAATCCCCGTGACTAACCTTAGCTCTGAATACCACTTGATGAGGCACGGACTACGAAGATGCTAATTCGTGCGTGTAGATGGCCCGATCTTTCACGGCGATACTCGATCAACACCTCGTCTCCCTATTCCTCCTCGTAACCTCTAAGAACAATTTTCACCTGTGTACAAAAATACACAAACGAAAATAATGACCCCCTCAGATCAGCACGTAGGCGTCGATGTGATGATCAACCCTCCGTTGCAAGTAAATTTTCACGATGGAAAAATCACAGATAATACACAGGATATGGTCGCCGGTAACTCAGTCGTTTTTCTGTATATCTCATACCCGGAATAAAACTCAAAACTGATCTGCCTTACATGGGCCGTAGCCTGGCTTTTATATGCCAACGTGTGCAACTTCCCTAATCTACCAACTTGGACTCCAAGACTCTCACGTCTCCAACTAATGAGTAGAAAAAAACAAAGTCTAACAAGAAAATAAACTCACGTACAATGCTAGCCAGCTAGCCGGCTGACACAAACCAAAAAATAAGAATCCTAACCAATTTACATTAGGATTTTCTACCTATCACAACAACTTGACGTGGAGGTGTATGAAAATTAGGCTCCACGGAAGCTAGCACCGGTTCCATCTTAGTCTCCTGTATTCTCTTGCAATGTGGCTGAACAAAGTTTCTTACCATCTTCTTTGTACCCGACTTTCCTTTGCTCCTTTCTGTTATCAAACATGCTCGTACAGTTTTAGACTCCATGTGTCCACGACCATACACTGACCTTCCAAATATACCTCCTGAATTCAATAAGCATGTCGTACAACTGGTCTTTGATCGGCCCATTAAAGAACTGATTCTTGGTCCGCATAATTGACGCACCTAGCCATCATTTCCTCGATGAAATTGAGCCGCATGCATGGGATTATTTTTCATAACCTTTTCATGATCTAACTCCTTAACTGGCTCAGCTTTAGTAGCATCAACAATCGACGGTGTCACGCCCGTATCAGAGCCTATGGCAGAGGCAAAGGGGATGACACTCATCTTTTCTCTATCCTATGTAGTCGTCAGGCATTGAGTCTGACTCAACTTCACACCTTGCAAAACAGGCAAGAACCCCTTCTTGGACTGATCCATTTTGAACTTCTTCAAAATCTTATCAAGGTATGTGCTTTGTGAAAGTCCTAACAAGCATCTTGATCTATCTCTTTAAATCTTGATGCCTAATATGAAAGCAGCTTCTCTTAGGTCCTTCATTGAAAAACTCTTGTTTAAATATTCCTTCACGTTTTCCAAAAGTTCTATATTGTTTCCAATCAGCAATATGTCATCCACATATAACACAAGAAACCCTACAGAGCTCCCACTCACTTTCTTGTAAATACAAGCTTCTCCATAAACTTGTATAAACCTAAACGCTCTGATCACCTCATCAAAGCAAATATTACAACTCTGATTTGCTTGCACCAGTCCATAAATGGATTGATGGAGCTTGCACACTTTGTCAGCATTCTCTGGATCGACAAAACCTTCCTGTTGCATCATATACAATTCTTCCTTAAGGAAACCATTAAGGAACGCTGTTTTGACATCCATCTGCCAGATTTCATAATCGAAAAATGCAGCTATTGCCAACATGATTCTGACGGACTTAAGCATCACTACGGGTGAGAAAGTCTCTTCGTAGTCAACTCCTTGAACTTGTGAAAACCCCTTTGCCACAAGTCGAGCTTTATAGACGGTGACATTACCGTCCGTGTCCGTCTTCTTCTTAATGATCCATTTATTCTGAATGGCCTTTCGCCCTTTAGGTAGTACTTCCAAAGTCCATACTTTGTTTTCATACATGGATCTCATCTCGGATTTCATGGCCTCTAACCATTTGTCAGAATCCGGGCCCACCATCACTTCTCTGTAGCTCGTAGGTTCATTACCGTTGTTGTCCAACAACATGACTTCCAAGACAGGATCACCATACCACTCAGGAGCAGTATGTATCCTTGTCGACTTACGAGGTTCAATAGTAACTTGATCTGAAACCTCATGATCACCATCATTAGCTTCCTCTTCAACTGATGTAGGTGTCATAGAAACATCTTTCTGCACTGCACTATTCACTAGTTGAAGTAAAGGTTCAACAACCTCATCAAGTTATATTTTCCTCCCACTCAGTTCTTTCGAGAGAAACTCTTTCTCAAGAAAGGATTCGTTCTCAGTGACAAACACTTTGCCCTCGGATCTGAGATAGAAGGTATGACCAATCATCTCCTTTGGGTATACTATGAAGACGCATTTGTCCTCTTTGGGTTCGAGCTTTTCTGGCTGAAGCCTTTTGACATAAGCATTGCAACCCCAAACCTAAAGGAACGACAACTTAGGTTTCTTGCCAAACCACAGTTCATACGGTGTCATCTCTACGGACTTAGATGGTGCCCTATTTAAAGTGAATGCAGCTATCTCTAATTTACAACCCCAAAACGATAGTGGCAGATTGGCAAGAGACATCATAGAACGCACCATATCCAATAAGGTACTATTACGATGTTCAGACACACCATTACACTGTGGTGTTCCAGGTGGCGTCAACTGTGAAACAATTCCACATTGTCTTAAGTGATTGCCAAACTCATAACTTAGATATTCTTCCCCTCAATCAGATTGTAGGAATTTAATCTTCTTATTACGATGATTCTCAACTTCACTCTGAAATTGCTTGAACTTTTCAAACGTTTCAGACTTATGCTTCATCAAGTAAATATACACGTATCTACTCAAGTCATCAGTGAAGGTGAGAAAGTAACGATATCCACCTCGTGCGTCAACACTCATCGGACCACACACATCAGTATGTATGATTTCCAACAACGGGCTTACCCGTTCCATTGTTTTGGAAAACGGGGTCTTAGTCATATTGCCCATGAGGCATGGTTTGCATGTGTCAAGTGATTCAAAATCAAGTGACTCCAAAAGTCCATCATCATGGAGTTTCTTCCTGCGCTTTACACCAATATGACCTAAGCAGCAGTGCCACAAGAAAGTGGTGTTGGAAATATGCCCTAGAGGCAATATTAAATTAGTTATTATTATATTTCCTTGTTCATGATAATCATTTATTATCCATACTATAATTGTATTGAAAGGAAACTTAGATACATGTGTGGGTACATAGACAACACCATGTCCCTAGTAAGCCTCTAGTTGACTAGCTCGTTGATCAATAGATGGTTACGGTTTCCTGAACATGGACATTGGATGTCGTTGATAACGGGATCACATCATTAGGAGAATGATGTGATGGACAAGACCCAATCCTAAGCCTAGCACAAAGATCGTAGTTCGTATGCTAAAGCTTTTCTAAATGTCAAGTATCATTTCCTTAGACCATGAGATTGTGCAACTCCCGGATACCGTAGGAATGCTTTGGGTGCACCAAACGTCACAACGTAACTGGGTGGCTATAAAGGTGCACTACGGGTGTCTCCGAAAGTGTCTGTTGGGTTGGCACGAATCGAGACTGGGATTTGTCACTCCGTGTAAACGGAGAGGTATCTCTGGGCCCACTCGGTATGACATCATCATAATGTGCACAATGTGACCAAGGGGTTGATCACGGGATGATGTGTTACGGAAGGAGTAAAGAGACTTGCCGGTAACGAGATTGAACAAGGTATCGGCATACCGACGATCGAATCTCGGGCAAGTACAATACCGCTAGACAAAGGGAATTGTATACGGGATTGATTGAGTCCTTGACATCGTGGTTCATCCGATGAGATCATCGTGGAACATGTGGGATCCAACATGGGTATCCAGATCCCGCTGTTGGTTATTGACCGGAGAACGTCTCGGTCATGTCTGCATGGTTCCCGAACCCGTAGGGTCACACTTAAGGTTCGATGACGCTAGGGTTATAGGGAATAGATATACATGGTTACTGAATGTTGTTCGGAGTCCCGGATGAGATCCCGGACGTCACGAGGAGTTCCGGAATGGTCCGGAGGTAAAGATTTATATATGGGAAGTCCTGTTTTCGTCACCGAAAAAGTTTTGGGTGTTAACGGTAACGTACCGAGACCACCGGGAGGGTCCCGGGGGTCCACCAAGTGGGGCCACCGGCCCCAGAGGGCTGCATGGGCCAAGTGTGGGAGGGGACCAGCCCCAGGTGGGCTGGTGCGCCCCCCACAAGGGCCCAAGGTGCCTAGGGTTTGGGGAAGGGGGCGCACCCACCTTTCTTGGGGGGCAAGTTTCCCCCTCTTCCCCCCCCCCCCCGTTGGCCGCACCCTAGATGGGATCTAGGGGCTGCCGCACCCCTTGGGGAGGGAACCCTAGAGGGGGCGCAGCCCCCTCCCTCTCCCCTATATATACTTGAGGTTTTGGGGCTGCTATACACAAGAGTTTCCACCTCTCCCTGGCGCATCCCTACCTCTCTTTCTCCTTGTCTCTCGCGGTGCTTGGCGAAGCCCTGCTGGATTATCACGCTCCTCCATCACCACCACGCCGTTGTGCTGCTGCTAGATGGAGACTTCCTCAACCTCTCCCTCTCTCCTTGCTGGATCAAGGCATGGGAGACGTCACCGGGCTGCACGTGTGTTGAACGCGGAGGTGCTGTCCGTTCGGCACTAGGATCTCCGGTGATTTGGATCACGACGAGTACGACTCCTTCAACCCCGTTCTCTTGAACGCTTCCGCTTAGCGATCTACAAGGGTATGTAGATGCACTCTCCTTCTCCTCATTGCTAGTCTCTCCATAGATAGATCTTGGTGACTCGTAGGAAAATTTTGAATTTCTGCTACGTTCCCCAATAGTGGCATCATGAGCTAGGTCTATTGCGTAGATTCTTTGCACGAGTAGAACACAAAGTAGTTGTGGGCGTTGATTTTGTTCAATATGCTTACCGTTACTAGTCCAATCTTGTTTCGACAGTATTGTGGGATGAAGCGGCCCGGACCGACCTTACACGTACACTTACGTGAGACAGGTTCCACCAACTGACATGCACTTGTTGCATAAGGTGGCTAGCGGGTGCCAGTCTCTCCCACTTTAGTCGGATCGGATTCGATGAAAAGGGTCCTTATGAAGGGTAAATAGCAATTGACATATCATGTTGTGGTTTTTGCGTAGGTAAGAAACGTTCTTGCTAGAAACCCATAGCAGCCATGTAAAACATGCAAACAACTATTAGAGGACGTCTAACTTGTTTTTGCAGGGCATGCTATGTGATGTGATATGGCCAAAAAGAATGTGATGAATGATATGTGATGTATGAGATTGATCATGTTCTTGTAATAGGAATCACGACTTGCATGTCGATGTGTATGACAACCGGCAGGAGCCATAGGAGTTGTCTTAATTTATTGTATGACCTGCGTGTCATTGAACAACGCCATGTAATTACTTTACTTTATTGCTAATCGGTAGACATGGTAGTAGAAGTAATAGTTGGGGAGACAACTTGATGAAGACACGATGATGGAGATCATGATGATGGAGATCATGGTGTCATGCCGGTGACGATGATGATCGTGGAGCCCCGAAGATGGAGATCAAAAGGAGCAAAATGATATTGGCCATATCATGTCACTTTTTGATTGCATGTGATGTTTATCATGTTTATGCATCTTATTTGCTTAGAACGACGGTAGTAAATAAGATGATTCCTCATTAAAATTTCAAGAAAGTGTTCCCCCTAACTGTGCACCGTTGCGAAAGTTCGTCGTTTCGAAGCACCACGTGATGATCGGGTGTGATAGATTCTAACGTTCACATACAGCGGGTGCAAGCCAGATTTACACACGCGAAACACTTAGGTTGACTTGACGAGCCTAGCATGTACAGACATGGCCTCGGAACACAAGAGACCGAAAGGTCGAGCATGAGTTGTATAGTAGATACGATCAACATGAAGATGTTCACCGATGATGACTAGTCCGTCTCACATGATGATCGGACACGACCTAGTTGACTCGGATCATGTAATCACTTAGATGACTAGAGGGATATCTATCTGAGTGGGAGTTCATTAGATGAACTTAATTATCCTGAACATAGTCAAAAGCCCTTTGCAAATTATGTCATAGCTCGCGCTTTAGTTCTACTGTTTTAGATATGTTCCTAGAGAAAATATAGTTGAAAGTTGACAGTAGCGATTATGCGATCAGTAGAAAGCTTATGTCCTTAATGCACCGCTCAGTGTGCAGAACCCCAAACGTCGTCTGTGGATGTTGCGAACATCGGACATACACGTTTTGATAACTACGTGATAGTTCAGTTAAACGGTTTAGAGTTGAGGCACCAAAGACATTTTCAAAACATCCCGGAACATATGAGATGTCTCGAGGGCTGAAATTGGGATTTCAGGCTCGTGCCCACGTCAAGAGGTATAAGACCTCCGACGATTTTCTTAGCCTGCAAACTAAGGGAGAAAAGCTCAATCGTTGAGCTTGTGCTCAGATTGTCTGAGTGCAACAATCACTTGAATCGAGTGGGAGTTGATCTTCCAGATGAGATAGTGATGTTTCTCCAAAGTCATTGCCACCAAGCTGCTGGAGCTTCGTGATGAACTATAACATATCAGGGATAGATATGATGATCCTTGAGGTATTCACGATGTTTGATACCGCGAAAGTAGAAATCAAGAAGGAGCATCAATTGTTGATGGTTGGTGAAACCACTAGTTTCAAGAAGGGCAAGGGCAAGAAGGGATACTTCATGAAACGGCAAATCAGCTGCTGCTCCAGTGAAGAAACCCAAGGTTGAACCTAAACCCGAGACTAAGTGCTTCTGTAATAAGGGGAACAACCACTGGAGCAGGATTACCCTAGATACTTGGTAGATAAGAAGGCTGGCAAGGTCGATAGAAGTATATTGGATATACATTATGTTAATGTGTACTTTACTAGTACTCCTAGTAGCACCAGGGTATTAGATACCGGTTCGGTTGCTAAGTGTTAGTAACTCGAAATAAAAGCTATGGAATAAATGGAGACTAGCTAAAGGTGAGCCGACGATATGTGTTGGAAGTGTTTCCAAGGTTGATGTGATCAAGCATCGCACGCTCCCTCTACCATCGAGATTGGTGTTAAAATAATTGTTATTTGGTGTTTGCGTTGAGCATAGACATGATTGGATTATGTCTATCGCAATACGGTTATTCATTTAAGGAGAATAATGGTTACTCTATTTATTTGAATAATACCTTCAATGGTATTGCACCTAAAAGGAATGGTTTATTGAATCTCGATCGTAGTGATACACATTTTCATGCCAAAAGATATAAGATAGTAATGATAGTACCACTTACTTGTGGCACTGCCATGTAAGTCATATTGGTGTAAAATGCATGAAGAAGCTCCATGTTGATGGATCTTTGGACTCACTCGTTTTTGAAAAGGTTGAGACATGCGAACCATGTCTATTGGTGTATACGCATGAAGAAACTCCATGCAGATGGATCGTTTGGACTCACTTGATTTTGAATCATTTGAGATATGCAAATCATACCACATGGGCAAGATGACTGAAAAGCCTCGGTTTCAGTAAGATGGAACAAGATAGCAACTTGTTGGAAGTAACACATTTTGATGTGTGCAGTCCAATGAGTGATGAGGCATGCAGTGAATATCGTTATGTTCTGACTTCACAAATGATTCGAGTAGATGCTGAGTATATTTACTTGATGAAACACAAGTCTGAATTATTGAATAGTTCAAGTAATTTCAGAGTGAAGTTAAAGATCATCGTGACAAGAGGATAAAATGTCTATGATATGATCATAGAGATGAGTATCTGAGTTACGAGCTTTGGCACACAATTAAGACATTGTGGAAATTGTTTCACAATTAATACCGCCTGGAACACCATAGTGTGATGGTGTGTCCGAACATCATAGTTGCACCCTATTGGATATGGTGCGTACCATGATGTCTCTTATCGAATTACCACTATCGTTCATGGGTTAAGCATTAGAGACAACCGCACTCACTTTATTAGGGCACCACGTAATTCCGTTGAGACAACACCGTTTGAACTATGGTTTGGAGAAACCTAAGTTGTCATTTCTTAAAAGTTTGGGGCTGCGATGCTTATGTGAAAAAGTTTCAGGTTGATGAGCTCGAACCCAAAGCGGATAAAAATGCATCTTCATAGGACACCCAAAATAGTTGGGTATACCTCCTATCTCAGATCCGGAAGCAAAAGTAATTGTTTCTAGAAACGGGTCCTTTCTCGAGGAAAAGTTTCTCTCGAAAGAATTGAGTGGGAGGATGGTGGAGACTTGATGAGGTTATTGAACCATCACTTCAACCAGTGTGTAGCAGGGCACAGGAAGTTGTTCATGTGGCACCTACACCAATTGAAGCGGAAGCTGATGATAGTGATCATGATGCTTCGGATCAAGTCACTACCGAACCTCGTAGGTCGACAAGGACGCGTACTACTTCAGAGTGGTACGCAATCCTGTCTTAGAGGTCATGTTGCTAGACAACAATGAACCTACGAGCTATGAAGAAGCGATGGTGGGCGCGGATTCCGACGAATGGCTTGAGGCCATAAAATCCGAGAGAGGATCCATGACTTTGGAAGAAATACTTGATGGTCGTAAGGCTGTTGGGTAAAGATGGATTTTAAAAGGAAGACAGACAATGATGGTAAGTATCACCATTAAGAAAGCTCGACTTGTCGTTAAAGATGTTTTCCGACAAGTTCAAGGAGTTGACTACGGTGAGGCTTTCTCACTCGTAGCGATGCTAAGAGTCTGTTGGAATTGGATTAGCAGTTACTACATTATTTATGAAATCTTGCATATAGGATGTCAAAACATTGTTTCCTTGACAGGTTTCTTGAGGAAAGGTTGTATATGATGCAACCAGAAGGTTTTTGACAATCCTGAAAGACGCTAACAAGTATGCAAAGCTCCAGCAATCCTTCTAAGGACTGGAGTAAGCATCTCGGAGTTGGAATGTACGCTTTGATGAGATGATCAAGGATTTTGGGTCTATACAAAGTTTATGAGAAACTTGTATTTCTAAAGAAGTGAGTGGGAGCACTATAGAATTTCTGATGAGTATATGTTGTTGACATATTGTTGATCAGAAATGATGTAGAATTTCTAGAAAGCATATAGGGTTATTTGAAAAGCCTGGATTAAGCTGCTTGAACATTGAGCATCAAGATCTATGAGGATAGATCAAAAACCGCTCAATGGTACTTTCAAATGAGCACATACCTTGACATGATCTTGAAGGTGTTCAAGATGGATCAGTCAAAGAAGGAGTTCTTGCCTGAGTAGTAAGGTATGAAGTTAAGAGTTAAAGCTCGACCCCGGCAGAAGAGAGAGAAAGGACGAAGGTCGTCCCCTATGCTTCAGACGTAGGCTCTATAGTATGCTATGTTGTGTACTACACCGGAAGTGTGCCTTGCCATGAGTCAGTCAAGGGGTACAAGAATGATCCAGGAACGATCATTGTACAGCGGTCAAAATTATCCTTAGAGGAATAAGCAAATGTTTCTCGATTATGGAGGTGATAAAGAGTTCGGCGTAAAGGGTTACGTCGATGCAAGCTTTAACACCTATCCGAATGACTCTGAGTAGCAAACCGGATACGTATAGTGGAGCAACCATTTGGAATAGCTCCAAGTGGAGCGTGGAAGCAGTATTTACAATATGACATAGAGATCTGCGAAATACATACGGATCTGAATGTTGCAGACCCGTTGACTAAAACCTCTCTCACAAGCAAAACATGATCAAACCCCAGAACTCATTGAGTCTTAATCACATGGTGATGTGAACTAGTTTAGTGACACTAGTAAACTCTTTGGATGTTGGTCACATGGCGATGTGACCTATCAGTGTTAATCACATGGTGATGTGAACTAAATTGTTGACTCTAGTGCAAGTGGGAGACTGTTGGAAATATGCCCTAGAGGCAATAATAAATTAGTTATTATTATATTTCCTTGTTAATGATAATCGTTTATTATCCATGCTATAATTGTATTGAAAGGAAACTCAGATACATGTGTGAGTACATAGACAACACCATGTCCCTAGTAAGCCTCTAGTTGACTAGCTCGTTGATCAATAGATGGTTACGGTTTCCTGACCATGGACATTGGATGTCGTTGATAACGGGATCATATCATTAGGAGAATGATGTGATGGACAAGACCCAATCCTAAGCCTAGCACAAAGATCGTAGTTCGTATGGTAAAGCTTTTCTAAATGTCAAGTATCATTTCCTTAGACCATGAGATTGTGCAACTCCCGGATACCGTAGGAATGCTTTGGGTGCACCAAACGTCACAACGTAACTGGGTGGCTATAAAGGTGCACTACGGGTGTCTCCGAAAGTGTCTGTTGGGTTGGCACGAATCGAGACTGGGATTTGTCACTCTGTGTAAATGGAGAGGTGGGCCCACTCGGTAGGACATCATCATAATGTGCACAATGTGACCAAGGGGTTGATCACGGGATGATGTGTTACAGAACAAGTAAAGAGACTTGCCGGTAACGAGATTGAACAAGGTATCGGCATACCGACGATCGAATCTCGGGCAAGTGCAATACCGCTAGACAAAGGGAATTGTATACGGGATTGATTGAGTCCTTGACATCGTGGTTCATCCGATGAGATCATCGTGGAACATGTGGGAGCCAACATGGGTATCCAGATCCCGCTGTTGGTTATTCACCGGAGAACGTCTCGGTCATGTCTGCATGGTCCCCGAACCCGTAGGGTCTACACACTTAAGGTTCGATGATGCTAGGGTTATAGGGAATAGATATACGTGGTTACCGAATGTTGTTCGGAGTCCTGGATGAGATCTCGAACGTCACGAGGAGTTCCAGAATGGTCCGGAGGTAAAGATTTATATATGGGAAGTCCTGTTGTGGTCACCGGAAAAGTTTCGGGTGTTATCAGTAACGTACCGGGACCACCGGGAGGGTCCCGGGGGTCCACCAAGTGGGGCCACCGGCCCCA
>NC_041381.1:432567178-432588576 GCF_002162155.2 Triticum dicoccoides
GTTTCCCCCTCTTCCCCCCCTTGGTCGCACCCTAGATGGGATCTAGGGGCTGCCGCACCCCTTGGGGAGGGAACCCTAGAGGGGGTGCAGCCCCCTCCCTCTCCCCTATATATACTTGAGGTTTTGGGGCTGCCATACACAAGAGTTTCCACCTCTCCCTGGCGCAGCCCTACCTCTCTTTCTCCTTGTCTCTCACGGTGCTTGGCGAAGCCCTGCTGGATTACCACGCTCCTCCATCACCACCACGCCATTGTGCTGCTGCTGGATGGAGTCTTCCTCAACCTCTCCCTCTCTCCTTGCTGGATCAAGGCATGGGAGACGTCACCGGGCTGCACGTGTGTTGAACGCGGAGGTGCCGTCCGTTCGGCACTAGGATCTCCGGTGATTTGGATCACGACGAGTACGACTCCTTCAACCCTGTTCTCTTGAACGCTTCCGCTTAGCGATCTACAAGGGTATGTAGATGCACTCTCCTTCTCCTCGTTGCTAGTCTCTACATAGATAGATCTTGGTGACTCGTAGGAAAATTTTGAATTTCTGCTACATTCCCCAACAAGTGGTATCATGATTATTAACTCTACATCTTTTGGCATCAATGTTATGAACATGTGTATCATCACTATCGAGATTCAATAAGTATAAACCCCTTACAATGGGTGCATGACCATAAAAGATATTACCCATATAAATAGAACAACCATTATTCTCTGATTTAAATGAGTAACCGTCTCGCATTAAACAAGATCCAGATATAATGTTCATGCTCAACGCAGGCACTAAATAACAATTATTCCGGTTCATCACTAATCCCGATGGTAATCGAAGAGCGAGCGTGCCGACGGTGTCACATCAACCTTGGAACCATTTCACATTTCCCACGCGCATTGTCACTTTGTCCTTTGCCAGCCTCCGTCTATTCCGTAGTTCCTGCTTTCAGTTGCAAATGTGAGCAACCGAACCGGTATCAAATACCCAAGCACTACAACGAGAGTTGGTAAGGTACACATCAATAACATGTATATCATATATACCTTTGTTGATGTTGGCCCCCTTCTAGTCGGCCAGATACTTGGGGCAGTTCCGCTTCGAGTGGCCAGTTCCCTTGCAATAGAATCACTCAGTTTCTGGCTTGGGTCAAGCCTTGGGTTTCTTCACGGGAGGAGCAACTGTTTTGCCACCCTTCTTGAAGTTTCCCTTATTTCCCTTGCTCTTCTTGAAACTAGTGGTTTTATTCACCATCAACACTTGATGCTCCTTCGGGATGTCTGACTCAGCAACTTTTAGCATCGCGAACAGCTCGGAGACTGACTTGTTCATCCCTTGCATGTTATAGTTCAACACAAAGCTCTTGTAGCTAGGTGGTAGCGATTGAAGAACTCTGTCAGTGATAGCCTCTGGCGGGAGCTCAATTCCCAATTCAGCCAAACGGTTGTAGTACCCAGACATTCTGAGAATGTGCTCACTAACAGACCCGTTCTCCTCCATCTTGCAAGCATAGAACTTATCGGAGGTCTCATACCTCTCGATCTGGGCATTCTTCTCAAAGATAAACTTCAACTCTTGCAACATCTCATATGCTCCATGACGTTCAAAACGCCTTTGAAGTCCCAGCTCTAAGCCATACAGCATGGCGCACTAAACTATTGAGTATTCATCAACACGCGACTGCCAGGTGTTCACAACATCCACAGTCGCTGGAGGGGGTGGCGCACCAAGCGGTGCATCAAGGACATAAGACTTATGGGAAGCCGTGAGGATAATCCTCAGATTACGGGCCCAGTCCACAAAGTTACTTCCATCATCTTTCAGCTTAGCTTTCTCTAGGAATGCATTGAAATTCAGGGGAGCTACTGCGCGAGCCATTGATCTACAACATAAATTTGCAAAGGCAACTTTAGACTATTGTTCATGATAAGAGTTCAATTAATCATATTACCTAAGAACTCCCACTCAAATCAACATCCCTCCAGTTATCCGAGTGTAACACGATCCAAATTCACCAACCCAAGTCCGATCATCACGTAAGATGAGGCGGTTTCAATGGTGAACATCTCCATGTTGATCATATCTGCTATATGACTCGTGTTTGACCTTTCGGTCTCTTGTGTTCCGAGGCCATGTCTGTACATGCTAGGCTCGTCAAGTTTAACCCAAGTGTTCCGCATGTGCAACACTGGCTTGCACCCGTTGTATGTGAACATAGAGTCTATCACACCCGATCATCACGTGGTGCTTCGAAACGACGAACTTTCGCAACGGTGCACACTTGGGGAGGACACAATTTTATCTTGAAATTTTAGTGACGGATCACCTTATAATGCTACCATTGTCCTAATCAAAATAAGGTGCATAAAAGGATTAACATCACATGCAAATCATAAGTGACATGATATGGCCATCAACTTGTGCTTTGGATCTCCATATCCAAAGCACCGGCATGATCTCCATCGTCACCAGCATGACACCATGATCTCCATCATCATGATCTCCATCGTCATGCCGCCATCGGGGTTGTCACGCCAACCATGCTTCTACTACTATTGATACCGCTTAGCGATAAAGTAAAGCATTGCATAGCGCTTAATGATTGACATGCAGGTCATATAATAATTAAAGACAACCCTATGGCTCATGTCGGTTGCCGTATGCATCTACATGCAAGTCGATATAAACTATTACAAACATGATCATCTCATACATCAAATATATCTCATCATGTCTTTGGCCATATCATATCACAACATACCCTACAAAAACAAGTTAGACGTCCTCTAATTGTTGTTGCATGTTTTACGTGGCTGCTATGGGTATCTAGCAAGAACGATTCTTACCTACGCAAAGCCACAATGGTGATATGCAAGTTGTTATTCAACCTTCTGCAAGGACCGCCTTTGTCGAATCCGATTCAACTAAGGTGGGAGAGACAGACACCTGCCAACCATCTTTATGCAATAAAAAAGTCACATGTCTGTCGATGGAACCGGTCTCATGTACCTGGACATGTAAGGTTGGTCTGGGCCGCTTCATCCCACAACACCGCCGAATCAAGAAAAGACCAAGGAAGCAATCTGAATATCAACGCCCACAAACTCCTTTGTGTTCTACTTGTGATGTCATCTATGCATAGACCTAGCTCATGATGCCACTATTGGGGAACGCTGCATGGGAAACAAAAAAAATCCTACACTCACCAAGATCAATCTAGGAGATGAACATCTACGAGAGGAGAGATTGCATCTACGTACCCTTGTAGATTGCTAAGCGGAAGCGTTAAGAAACACGGTTGATGTAGTCGAACATCTTCGCGATCCAATCATGATCCGTCCCGCGAACTCCGATCCAAGTGCCGAACGGACGGCACCTCCGTGTTCAACACAGGTACGGCTTGATGACGCCTTCACCTCCTCGATCCAGTGAGCAATGGTGAAGTAGTAGCTTGAGTCCTCCAGCAGCATGATGGCGTGGTGGCAGTGGTGGTGGAAGAATCTCAGCAGAGCTTCGCTAAGCGCTATGGAGAGGAAGAGGGATACGAGGGAGAGGAGAGGTAGCGTCGTGGCGTGGAGATGTGCTCTTGGGGTGCGGCTGCCCTCTCTCTACCTCTCTATATATAGGGGAAGGGAGGAGGGGTGGCGCCCCTAGGGTTTCCCCTAGGGGGGGGAGGGCAGATGGGATCTCCCCTATGGTGACTTGCCCCCAAACCGGGAGATGGGAAGCCCTAGGGGGGCGCCCCCAACCCTCCTGGTTATGTGAGATGGGGTGAGGGGGCGCTCAGCCCCTTAGTGGGCTGGTTTGCCCCCTCCCCTTGGCCCATGCCCCCCCCCCCCAACACTTGTCGGGGCCCCTCGAAACCCCTTTCGGTGATGCTGGTCATCACCCGTACCTTCGGAACAATTCCGGACTCCAATACCCTTCGTCCAATATATCGATCTTCACCTCCGGACCATTTTGGAGTTCCTCGTCACGTCCGGATCTCATCCGGACTCCGAACAACCTTCGGTAACCACCATAATGACTCAACTGTACTTATACCGTCACCAAACGTTAAGTGTGTAGACCCTGCGGGTTCGAGAACTATGCAAACATGACCGAGACACCTCTATGGTCAATAACCAATAGTGGGACCTGGATGTCCATATTGGTTCCTACATATTCTACGAAGATCTTATCGGTCGAACCTCGATGTCAAGGATTCAGTTAATCCCGTATGCAGTTCCCTTTGTCTATCGGTATGTTACTTGCCCGAGATTCGATCGTCGGTATCTTCATACCTAGTTCAATCTCGTTACCGGCAAGTCTCTTTACTCGTTCCGTAATACAAGATCCCGTGACTAACTCATTGGTCACATTGCTTGCGAGCTTATTGTGATGTTGTATTACCGAGTGGGCCCTGAGATACCTCTCCGTCATACGGAGTGACAAATCCTAGTCTTGATCCATGCCAACTTAACAGACACCCTCGAAGATACCTGTAGAGCACCTTTATAGTCACCCAGTTATGTGGCCATGTTTGGTACACACAAGGCACTCCTCCGGTGGTGTCAGTGAGTTGCATGATCTCATGTTCATAGGAACATATTCTTGACATGCGGAAAAATGATAGCAATAATCTTGATATGATCATATGCCACGTTCATAGTTTGGGTCTTGTCCATCACATCATTCTCCTTATGATGTGATCCCGTTATCAAATGACAACTCATGTCCATGGCTAGGAAACCATAGCCATCTTTGATCAACGAGCTAGTCCGCTAGAGGCTTACTAGGGACATGTTGTTGTCTATGTATCCACACATGTATTTGAGTTTCCGGTCAATACAATTAAAGCATGGATAATAAACGATTATCATGAACAAGGAAATATAATAATAACCAGTTTATTATTGCATCTAGGGCATATTTCCAACAAGGAAGAGAGATATGGGTGGACCATGGAGACACGTGTTGTTTAGGGGAGGCGGATGATGCATTGGAGTTTTCCTCCGGCTGAAGGGCGGCTTTTCCCTTATTTTTACTATTAAAGCAAAGTTTGTGGTCGTGTTCAAGAGTTATGCCCAACCTTTGCTCGAGTGCGCAGACAAGTGACCTCTCGATGTACCACACTCATCTGCTCTAACAACCCCTAACATGCTCCATGTCAATCCATATGCACAAAAATAGTAATAGTTACCCTCACATCTCTAATGGTTGCCCCTATTCCCCAACATCGACATTATCCCCGAGCTTCCAACATCGACGATGTTGTGGGAGCAAATGGATTGATCATCCATCAATCTTTTATCTAGTGTTGTCGCTAGACAAAATCTCGAAAGGGGTATTTAGTAGATCATCATAGGAAGATACATGTGACATGGTTCTCTTGGCGCCCAAGCGACTATGGAGGGGGGCTGTTGCTTAAGGTAGGCATTAGGGTTGCGGGTGCAGGGAGCCCGAGGCGGACAAACGTATCCTCGGCATGGAGGTTGCCAGGTTGGTGAGAACTTAGCGCAAAGATGCAGCCCTAGTGAGATGTTGCGTCGTTGCCACCGATATTGACCGCAAGGTGTCACTACCAATGATTTAAAGTGAGAATCATACGATCTAATCATCTAATTGATAATTGTTATGTTTGAGCATGTTGTATGGTCGTGTTTGGATGAATTGGAGTGTTGGTTGTTTAGGTTGCACTTTGAGTGTTTCAGTTAATAAATTTGTCTATCTTACAATTTCAGATTTCCTCCCCTCCATAGAAATACACTGCTTGTAGCGAAGACATGACGAGATATGCACCGGCGGCCAATGTTCGATATACTAACAAATTGCAGCCGTCCAAAAAAATGTTTGTATAGCGCAAAAAACTGCTCTCAAATAAGGCTCTCAGTGATAGCTCTCTTTTCTATCTTTGGAGTTAACGGGCAAAATAGGCTTGTGGGAGACAAAAGCTGATTCTCATATCCATGCTAAGCATACGTGCTGCCACCATTTTCAAAATAGATACTACTCCCTCTGTTCATAAATATAAGTCTTTTTAGATATTTCAATATAAACTACATACAAATGTATATAAACGTATTTTAGAGTGTAGCTTCACTCATTTTACTACGTATGTAGTCCGTATTAAAGTCTATAAAAAGACTTAATATTTAGAAATGGAGGAAGTAGTTGTCAGTATAATTTACTCCCTCCGTCTCATAATGTAAGATGTTTTTCAACACTACACTAGTGTCAAAAAACGTCCTACATTATGGGACAGAGGGAGTAGTTCCTTGAGACAAAGCTTTGACCAAACATATTACACTACATCAAGATATGATGTGAATCTTAGTGACATCAAATTTGTCACATAAATTACGTATTTGATAGAATAATTGTTGGTTAAAACCTTGTCTTAGCAAAACCATAATGGAAATTATGTCAGATTTACAAAAAAAAAAACAAGCAAAACTAAATGTACTTTAAGGCCATGCAATGTGCAATTTCAATACTGCTCTTTCAATACTGGAGGCAATTTAAAAGAAATGATTATTTTGTATCAAACCACAATGTCGCCATAGGACGAGGCTGTTATACTGCTCTTTTTCACCAATTGACGCTATTGAAAAACATTGCACCCACAGATGAACACGTTGAATTACATTCCTTTGGGCATAGGCAGATTATCATCAAATCAGTCAGCACACAGAAAGACTAGAACAGACTTCCTCGAAATAAGAACATCTACAGACCAAGTAGACACTAAAACACGCACCCTGATTCAATACGACTATAACAGTACCACCCTGAGGAACATGAAGCCAGCAGAGCAAACTATTGCTGACATACACAACGATGACCCAGGAGCGGATACAGGGTGGCCGCTAGCTTGATGGCAAACAGCTACCAGCTTAGTAGCGGTAAGTGGAACCGTAACCACCGAGACCTGACGATGAATATCCACTCCCGTCCATGCTAGAATAAGATGGCAGCGATGATGTCGGGTAGGCCGAGCTGCCATACGGGTAGCTGGACCTATATAACGGATCTAATCCTGCGTAACTGCTCCTCACAGGTTCTCTGTGCGCAGCCAGGGAGTCCTGAATGAAGAGGACATATATGAGAGTTTTGATCTTGCTAAAAGATGGCATTTTGATCAAGAAAAAGATGTACGATGTCTATTACCTGGATAAGCTGTTGGGCAGATTGTACTTGGGACGACGTCCCCTTTATTTCAACAGTTATATCATCAGGGCTTCCCAAACTCTCTTGAATTGTGACAACAGCACCACTGTTAGCCCGTATGTATGCAATGTTCGCTCCTTTGACTCCTATGATATCTTCTGCATAGGTAAGTGGGATTTGCATGGTTTGTGTTATCTGCAACCCATTTGTTCTTATCAGCAACAGTACAATGTAAACAAACGTTAGGCTCTATTTGCAAACAACTAATTATGTTGTTTCCCAGAAAAAAATGATGGATGGGATGCATACTAAACATGAATGGACACTGTGACTTGGAAAAAAGAAAGCCCACGGATTATTATTAAACCAAATGTCTTATAGGAAGAAAAGAGAGTACGGGCCTGTTCTTTTAGCAGCTTAAAAAATAAGCCGCCTCTTCCCCAGCTTTTTTCATAAGCCGTCTTTCATATTCATTGGGGCTTCTAAACTAGTTATGAGATAACTAATTTAAAAGTCTCAACAAATTTAAGGGGCGGCTTAACTTTTAAGCTGGGGAGAGGCAGCTTATTTTTTAAGCCGCCCAAAAGAACTGACCCTACATGCAGAAACATAGACAAAGAAATACCTGTGTAAGTAGAGGGCCAGCACCATGCATTCCAGAAGGTCGTAATGCTGACAAGGCAGGATCTCGCCCATATAATGACACACCTGAGCGATGAATGTTATGTTCTACCAGCGGCTCCCGTTCAAGATATAAATGGTCCCTTTTCATTGGAAGAACATATTCATCACGCACTTCAGGTTGTTGATTTACTTGTGTAGAAACAATTGAATGATGTGGCATATCATTCCAAGTTTCAGCACTGCGATCTTGACTTACTGGGGCATTCTGATAAGAGAATAGGAAATACTATGTATTAGAAACAATATGGCGAAGCATAGCATGCGTTAAAATATATGTGCTTACAGTCTTTTCAAACAATGGAAGTACACTATGGTCAACCAAAAACTTCCGGAGATGATTAGAAACTGCTTGCAGTGCTTTTAGAACTTTCTCTGTTTCACCCTGTATCTCAACTATCCTCTCATCGTCAGATACATAGAAAGGCCGATCTCGATCATCTACACAAATTTATACCCACGGTGAGTCATATAGTATATATATTATGCATAGCTTTGCACAACACAACAGAAAAAATAATGGATACTTGAGCTATTAAATAATATCACAAATAAGCATATGCTTTTTAAAGTGCATAATGTGTTCACACTTCACACGTGTAGAAATATGAACCTTCACCATTTCTATGCAACGATTTTCTTTCCTAGTTTAAATTCATTCCAATTTCCATATCTTCTGTGACCTACTCCCTCCGTTCCTAAATATAAGTCTTTGTAGAGATTCCACTATGGACTACATACGGATGTATATAGATGCATTTTAGAGTGTAGATTCACTCATTTTGTGACATATGTATGTGGTTCATAGTGGAATCTCTACAAAGACTTATATTTAGGAACGGAGGGAGTATAATACGGTTCATTCTTAACATGTACTCCCTCTGTTCCATAATTCTTGTCGTGGATTTAGTTCAAATTAACCTCATTGCAAACTTTGACCAAGTGTTTAGATGAACGTATCTACATCATGAACCCAAATACATATCGTTAGATACATCATAAGACATATTTTTCATATAATATATATTTGGTACTGTAGGTACAAATAGTTTTCTCTAGAAACCTGGTCAGAGATTGCAAAGTTTGACTTTTCAAAAAATATATATGCACTACATTATGGATTAGAGGGAGTATGATAAACATTTCTTTTTGTGCTGGGACATGGAACACCTAATAGAAATGCTAGAGCAGAAATCCAACGGCAAGACAATCAACTGATATACGGAAGTATTTGTGTATCAATATAAAATACATCAGCCAAGGACATATTACCTACTGATATAACCCTTATTGTAGCACCTGTGCCCTCCTGAATTGACTTAATTGAAGCACCTTGCTTCCCAATGAGGTTAATTGCTTGAGCTCCAGGAACCACCAACCGGGCAGCACATACACCAGGTGCAGCAGCTGTCTGGGTACCTTCAGCAGCTCCATCTGTTATTCCATTGACACGTTTAAAAACTCTAATCAGAGCGTCCACAGCTGGAGGCAGCTCCAAGCCCGGATCTTCTTTTGCAGACACCAAAACCTGGAATGTCCAAGAGCCATGGTTTACTCAGTGAATCCAAAGGAGATCATCAGGCATGCAAGAGTAATAAAACATACCCACTAACAGAAGAATATAATACAAATGATTTACACCATCAAGTACATAAATACTCCCTCCGTCCCATACTAATTGACGCTCAAACGGATGTATCCAGCAGTTTGAGCGACAAGTAATATGGGACGGAGGGAGTAGTTCGCTATTCAACTTTATCCTACCAAAAGAAATGGCAATCAATTCACACAATACTCCCTCCTTCCCACAAAATAGATCCCCTAAGTTTTGTCATAAGTCAAGCTTTCTTAAATTTGACCAAGATTATAGAAAACATTTTAACATTTACAATACAAAATCAATATCAATATATTCATCAAGAAATATGTTATTCATAGCAGATTTATTTGGTATTATAGATGTTTGATATTTTTTCTATAAACTTGGTCAAACTTTCTAAGACAAAACTTAGGAATCTTTTGTGGGAATATGGAGTAATAGATACTCCCTCCGTTCCAAATTAGATGACTCAACTTTGTACTAACTTTAGTACAAAGTTAGTACAAAGCGTGGGTCATCTATTTTGGAACGGAGGGAGTAGATGGAATAGGTATACAAAACAACTCTCTGTGCACAACACTGAGCAAACCAAACTGACTTTTCAGGAACATGTTATGAAGGCCACCTATAAATATGTCAGCGGTTATACTTCTTTTTTTCACATCTCCCCTTCTCTAAGATATAACACACCACCCTAGCAAGTACATGTACGGTTCACCACAATAAATGGCACAGTCGTATATTAGATGAAATTGACGTGCAATCATGGATTATGAGTCCAAGGACTAGTCAAGACTAGTCTGTAGACTAGTCTATGAGTCTCAACTTCAGGGTCGACTAGACTTCAGTGTCGACTAGTCTATGAGTCGAAACTTCAGTGTCGATTAGTCACGCTTAGTCTATGAGTCTCAACCTCAGAACGACTTGTCGACTCATCGACTCGTAAACCTTGCGTGCATGTCAATTTGGTTCGATGCCTCCAGCCTCCCACATACCCTTATGTCTATTTCATGTATCAGCGAATCAAAATAGCACTGTAGGCTGAGACACTCCGAGCTATGTCAAAACACATTAACCACCAACCTATTTACCAGGATTCCAGCAACCATTGCTTGCAGCACCAATTGGACATGTAGAACAGAGAAAAAATTGTAATTCCAAAGTGCCAATCAATCTAACCATCAGGTATTTCAATCCCCAACTAGTCAATAACGGATTCCTGACAGGAAAGGGCAAACGCTAGCTAAAGTTTGTGGGTACTCACAATGCGCTCGGTGGCGCCGACAGGGCCCTCGAGGACGCGGACCCTGGCCTTGGTCTCCTCCACGAGACGCTTGATGAGCTCGCCCTTCCGCCCGATGATGCTCCCGACCTTCAGCACGGGCACAACCATCCGGAACACGTTGTCCCCAGGCCACCCGGGCCACCTCTTCGCCTCCGGGACAGCCTCCGCCTCCGCCGAGGCATCGGCCTCCTCGGCGGCCGGCGGGGGCGGGGATGCGGGCGCACCAACCTCCGTGGCGGCGGCGGTGGCTGCGGCGGCGGGGTCGTCCATGGCGGTGGAAGCTGCCGACGCGACGGCTAGGGTTTGGGTGTGGACTGCAGCCGCGGGTGTGGAGAGACCTGTCAAGTGGAAGGAAGGGGATGAGGAGGAGGTGCACGAGATCTGGGTGTGCTCTTTTGCTGGTTTTGATTTCTCACGGGCTCTTCCGTGCCTGCGCTACATATGGGCCAGATGCTTTAGTTTTAGGCCCGCCTGTGCTGATATAGCTGGGCTTTACCTAGCTCCTGCCGCCTCTGAGACCGTTTTGCTAGACGAGCTCACCCCGGTCTGTCGACCTCATGCGAGGTGGTGTGGGCAAATGGGCCGGTTTGTTAGTATTAAAAAAACAAATTTAGAAACCAACAAATAATAATTTATAACTTTTGAAATAAATATAACCTATTAAGTAATAAGATTATTTTGAAGAAAAAACTATATATAAAATATATAAGAAATAGTTTTCACCATTTCTAACAAAAGTTCATGTCAAATAAAAGGTTTATTCAACTTATAAGACTTGTTTAACCACATAAAGCAAATCTATTGTAAGTTTTCCTATTGAAATATGTCCCAACTCATATAAAAGTATTCAAGTTGTGCTGCGCATTCTTCACGGAGAGGAGAGTCCTGAGGTAATTAATGAAACAATTCTTGTCTTAATACCGAAGGTGAAGGACCCCACTAATTTATCCCAGTTCAGGCCTATTAGCCTGTGCAATGTGCTATATAAGATTGCTTCCAAAGTTTTGTCAAACAGACTTAAACATATTTTGCCTGCTATAATCTCTGAAGAGCAACCTACTTTCATTACTGGGCACTTAATCACGGATAACATTATAACCGCTTATGAGTGCTTGCATTTTATGAAGAGAAAAAAAACACAAAGGAACATATTTTGTGCCATCAAATTGGACATGATGAAAGCGTATGGTCGAGTTGAGTGGAATTATCTTAAAGCTATCATAACTAAGATGGGCTTTGCACCATCGTGAGTTGCTTCAATTATGAGGATGGTAACCTCGGTGAAGTTTTCGGAGGAATTCACATCATCCAGGGGGATTCGACAAAAGGACCCAATTTCTCCATACCTGTTTTTGCTTGCAGCGGAGGGCCTTTTGTGTCTCTTAAAAACCCAAGATGAATCACCGCACCTCTGTGGAATTCGAGTACCTCCGTCGGCACCGCCGATAAGCCACTTGCTTTTTGCAGATGATATCTCTTTGTTTGTCAAAGCCAGTTCTTTTGGAGCAAATGAGTTGTCTTCCCTGATGGATAATTATTGCAATGCTTCTGGTCAAAGAATAAACTTATCAAAATCCTCCGTGTTCTTCAGTAAAGGATGTCCAACTTCTCTCAGAACCAAGGTAAAGAATGCATTGAACAGTACAAATGAATCGCTTTCAGTTAGGTATCTAGGAATGCCATCTGATGCGGGAAACCATAAGAATGGAGCTTTCAAATTCTTGAAGGATAGTGTGTGGAACAAGGTAAAGGGGTGGATGGAGAAGATGCTGTCAGCGGGTGGTAAGGAAGTTTTGATTAAATCTATTGCACGGACAGTTCCTGTTTACTCCATGTCATGTTGCGAGCTTCCCCACGACCTCTTGAACATATTAACTCGTTGACCAGAGAGTTTTGGTGGTGCAACAAGGAAGTGTTGGAAATATGCCCTAGAGGCAATAATAAAGTGGCTATTATTATACTTCCTTGTTCATGATAATTGTTATTATCCATGCTATAATTGTATTGACTGGAAACTCAAATGCATGTGTGGATACATAGATAATAACATGTCCCTAGTGAGCCTCTACCGGACTAGCTCATTGATCAAAGATGGCTATGGTTTCCTAGCCATAGACATGAGTTGTCATTTGATAACAGGATCACATCATTAGGAGAATGATATGATGGACAAGCCCAAACTATAAGCGTAGCATATGATCGTATCAAGTTTATTGCTATCGTTTTCTGGATGTCAAATATATGTTCCTATGACCATGAGATCATGCAACTCACTGACACTGGAGGAGTGCCTTGTGTTTATCAAACATTGCAACATAACTAGGTGACTATAAAGATGCTCTACAGGTATCTCCGAGGATGCCTGTTGAGTTCGCATGGATCAAGACTGGGATTTGTCACTCCGTATGACGGAGAGGTATCTTGGGGCCCACTTGGTAATACATCATCACAATGAGCTTGAAAGCAATGTGACTAATGAGTTAGTCACGGGATCTTGTATTACGAAACGAGTAAAGAGACTTGCTAGTAACGAGATTGAACTAGGTATGGAGATACCGACGATCGAATCTCGGGCAAGTAACATACCGATGGACAAAGGGAACTGCATACGGGATTAGATGAATCCTTAGATCGAGGTTCGACCGATAAAGATCTTCGTAGAATATGTAGGAACCAATATGGATATCCAGGTCCCGCTATCGGTTATTAACCATAGAGGTGTCTCGGTCATGTCTGCATAGTTCTTGAACCCGCAGGGTCTACACACTTAACGTTCGGTGACGATCCAAGTACACACTATTGCAGGATGCTCCAAACGCGATAGTCGAATCAGAGACCCTTCGACGAAACTGTGTGCGATACATCAATCACAAACGATTATGTACTAAAATCGTCAAAAAGATGCAAAACATTTGCGATGGCGGTGACATCAAACAAGGTTCATATTAGATTTGCGTGTGCGATGAGTGGCAAACGGTTAATCCAGAAGAACTGTTTGTGATGATGAAGAACAATAGAAATGGGCAGCCAGATGAGGGTGTGTGTGATATATGACATACAGTTCACTAGGATGAACTGTGTGTGATTAGGCAACACTATGGAAACGGTTCAACTGAACAAGATGTGTGTGATAAGCGGCAAACATGTCTGTAATCAGAAATGTGTGCGAAGACCAATAATAACACAGACGATTGCTGCTAATAAGCCATGTGATTTGCTCTGTCTACAGAAGAATAACATATATATATATATATATATATATATATATAAAATTGAAATAAACATCCAATTACAAAAGGTGACTATACAGATCATTCACACACACCTCAATAAACAATTGCATGCATTCTAAATTAGGAGAAATGATCGTCTAGTCATCTACTTCTTGTGATGCTCCCTCCACTGCTCTGATGGCTCTATCCCTTGTCTGGGGCAGGAAGAAGACACTTCCTGATGTCAACGATCCACATGTACATCTCGTAGCTTGTGTACGCGTCCTTGGCCGCGTACTTGACGTGTTGTTCATCCAGTCTCTCATGCCAAACACTGTGTCAGGCGTTTTTGTCCTTCTTGCTCTCATCCTTCATCTTCATGTACTAGGGGTCGATAATGGACGAGGCGAGGTCAACCAGGGAGTTCAGTATGTTGTTGTCGCTACCCCAGACCTTGTAGTGATCGTGGATGTTGACAAGATTCTGGCATTTCAAGCCCGAAACCTTGAGCGCTTTTAGATCGTTGGTGGTGTACACCGTAGCGAAACTGTATTCAGAGCTGTTGATAAACCTGGAGAAACGCTTGCAAGGATTTTGTGGCCAGGTGGTAGTGGTAGATGAGCACATCATGTCGCACGCACAACTGGGCGACGTCAACCTTCTGATCATGCCCGACACGACCGATGGTGTACTCGAGGTCGAAGCCGACCACTTGGTACTTGTCCTCGGCAAGGAACTGCTCCATAGTTTGAATGGAGCTCTCTATTGAGACCGGATCATTCATGTACACCACCGAGAGGGTCTTCCCCCTCACGTGGGTGTCCACTACGTGATGCGTGGTGAACTGCATGCCGTTGTCATCGTTGGCTGCTGGGAGAGCCATTGGAGCCACAGGGAACGCCATTGAAACCGTTGGATGTCCTCTCTGTATGTGCCGCCATGGGTGTGCTTATTATGTCGTGTGATGTGAGAGATGAAGGTAAATGGCCGCAGGAATAAATGGGGGCCGGGCGGCCTGGATTCTCGGCGCGTCTGCATGGCAGTTTTTGCAGCGGGTAACTGCATCATCGCGTCGCGCCCGGTGCAACCGCATGCACACGAACGTGCGTGATCGTGCGCCGACCCCAAACACTGGCATCACGCATGGAGGGACAAGGGCAGAGCACCCAAAGGGACGTGAGAGCAGAGCGCGCGCGGCGGGACGCGAGCAGAGCGCGCCGCGGCCGCCTCAACCGCAAGCAACCACACACATAGAGCAGTTGAACACGTAGGAAATGGTCGCCTACAAGCCGGCTGACAGTTGCGTCGCTACGCAGAGAGCGGACGTGTGCTACTACCTCCGTCTTGGTCTATAGTCCCCTTTATATTTTGTGCCATACTTTGCCCTTAAATTTAACCAACAAAATGTTAATGCATGTTATAAAAATTATATAATTGGAAACTATGTTCAAATACGAATCCAACTATATAATCTTTGGCCACATACATTCTTATTTTATTAATTAAATCGAACTTATAAACCAGGACGGGGTATAGTAGATAATTAAATCGCAAACGCTTTTTATTAACCATATGTGTACGTGGCCTTTCCTCCTCCTCTCGCACATCTTGTCACCCCGCTGCCGCGGACGGCTTACAACGCAAGCTTGCGCAGCGCGCGGGGGCATTCTTTTGGACAAATGGTGGCTCGAAGTGGCGCCAATGAATCGTTGGTGAGCCCGTTCCCGCGCAACCTTGCAGGTTCCCGCGCAAGCTTCCCGCCTGACTCGGTGAAATCCCCCCAAAATCCCAATGCTTACCAGCCTGCTATATAAACCCTCACAGCCCGCGAGTCTTGTGTCGCATTTTCCCTTCCCTCCTTGTAGCTTATCTCATCTGCTTCTCCCACAATCGCCAATGGCATCGGTCCGTCATCGTCGCTCAACCACTCTGCCATCATCAGAGGACAACTCCAACTGGGAGGCTAAACCGCGGCGGCGGCGCAGTCCATGACGTAGTGTAGTGTGCACGGCGTCCCTGTTGGGTGTGCGCGGAACACCCACCACACGCTTCGCCGCCATTGACGCCACACCACCGTCGAAAGCCAGGGCCATCGCCCGCTCCACCGCCGCGGCCTAAAGGCAGGAGGTGGCCGCCACCCAACTGCTGGCCACCATGGCCATCACCCGCTCTGCCACCGCAGTCCGAAGGCAGGAGGTGGTGGTCATGGCCGCCACCCCATCGTCAGCCGACGTGGCCGCCAGCCCACCGTTGATCGATGGGGTCATCACCCACTCCACCACCACCGCCTGAAGGCGGGAGGCGGAGGTGGATGCCCGCACGTGCGTCAACGACCTTGCGCGCTACACCGAGTTCCTGCAGGAGGAGGAGGAGCGCCTCGTCGAGCATGAAAAGAGCCTTACCGCCGTCGTGGCCGCGGCACACGCCGCCTCAAAGATGAGGAATCAGGAGATCTACGAGGAGAACCATGATGTCTACTATGCAACCTTTCTTATTGTAGACATTATTGGACCTCCAAGTGCAAAGTTTTGTAGGACAGTAGCAAATTTCCCTCAAGTGGATGACCTAAGGTTTATCAATCGGTGGGAGGCGTAGGATGAAGATGGTCTCTCTCAAACAACCTTGCAACTAAATAACAAAGAGTCTCCTGTGTCCCCAACACACCCAATACAATGGTAAATTGTATAGGTGCACTAGTTCGGCGAAGAGATGGTGATACAAGTGTAATATGGATGGTAGATATAGGTTTTGTAATCTGAAAATATAAAAACAGCAAGGTAGCAAGTAACAAAAGTGAGTAGAAAATGGTGTTGCAATGCTTGGAAACAAGGCCTAGGGTTCATACTTTCACTGGTGCAAGTTCTCTCAACAATGATAACATAATTGAATCATATGGCAATCCCTCAATGTGCGACAAAAGTCACTCCCAAGTTCCTATCGCAGAGAACATAAGATGAAATTGCTTGTAGGGTACGAAACCACCTCAAAGTTATTATTTCCGATCAATCCATTGATCTATTCCTATATGTGTCACAAACAGCCCTGGAGTTCGTAGTAAAATAACACCATATGACACACATCAATCAACCTTAATGTCACCTAGATACTCTAGTGTCACCACAAGTATCCGTGGGTCAATTATACGATATGCATCAAACAACTTCAGATTCATAATATTCAATCCAACACAAAGAACTTCATGAGCATCCTGAGATTTCTACCGGAGAAAGGAATATGAAAACATGCATCAACCCCTATGCATAGATTACCCCAATGTCACCACGGAAATCCGCAAGTTGATAACCAAAACATACATCAAGTGGATCAACAGAACATCCCATTGTCACCATGGATATCCCATCGCAAGACATACATCAAGTGCTCTCACATCCAAAGATTCAATCCGACATAACAAAACCTCAAAGGAAAAGACTCAATTCATCACAATGTAGAGAGGGAGAAACACCATATGATTTGACTATAGTAACAAAGCTTGCGGTACATCAAGATCATGCCAAATCAAGAACACGAGAGAGAGAGAGAGAGAGATCAAACACATAGCTACTAGTACATACCCTCAACCCCGAGGGTGAACTACTCCCTCCTCATCATGGAGACCGCCGAGATGGTGAAGATGGCCACCGGTGATGTTTTCCCCCTCCGGCAGGGTGCCGGAACCGGCTCCCGATTGGTTTGGCTACAGAGGCTAGCGACGGTTGAACTCCCAATCCAGGTTTATTTCTGGAGGTTTTGGGATTTATAGGAGGTGTTGGCATCGGGGACAAGTCAAGGGGGCCCACAAGGCGATGACAAGGAAGGGGGTGCGCCCTAGGGGGCGCCCCCACCCTTGTGGTTGCCTCAGGACTCCTCTCCGGTATCTTTTCATTCCAGTATTTTTTTATATTTTCCAAAAATACTCTCCGTAAATTTTCAGCTTGTTCCGAGAACTTTTATTTCTGCACAAAAAACAACATCACGGTAGTTCTGCTGAAAACAACGTTAGTCCGGGTTAGTTCTAATCAAATCATACCAAAATCATGGAATTGTTGTAAACATAACATGAATACTTCATAAATTATAGATACGTTGGAGACGTATCAAACCATCGCTTTGAGAGGGGTCGTCTGGAGCGGCAGAGGACGTTCGAGGTGAGTGTCGCTGAAGGTGCAGCGGGGCATGCACTGTATTGCAGTTGTCCAGCTCGTCGGTAGGCTCCTCCTCCTCTGCCTCTTACTGAGCGTGCTTGGCGGAGGAGAGGATTCCGTAAGTAGTACATAGCCCCTCCGTCGTAGTAGTAGTATTTAGGGGCTATTTTGTTTAGTTCATCTGACTATAGATGTGGTGAAACTATACAACGTACTTAAATTTAGCTAGTATATATAGTTGAACTAGCTATTTCAGTACGTGGTTGGCAACAATTGGGGAAAAGTTTGGTCAGTTCAGCTATTGAGTTGAACTATTTGTAATAGGTTGGAAAAAGCGGTAGGCGTAAGCGAGGCGGTTGGCCTTCGCCTAGTGCATAGGTGGTGCCTAAGCGCCGTAGGCGCAGCCTCGGCGGTAATATAGTTCTGCTCGCAGTGTATTTGCGATTATTATATGGGTGTTGATATTCGTTTAGGGCATATAAATAAGTTAATAATCGTCTACTGCCATTGGAATATAACCCGTTTAACATATCAGTGCAGTACGTGGCATGATTTATTGCTTGGGTAGGCAATTCCTTGCTTGCCCCGCCTAGACCTCCATTTATGCCCTAGGCGAGGCGTTTGTCCATTGCCTAGCGCCTAGGCGTGCCTAAGCGCCTCCTTGGCACTGCCTTTTCCAACAGGATAAAGAATGACTGCTTAATCTATGAATGAAATATATGCTTAATTACTGAATTTTAGTTGCAAAATTTAGATAGTGCTAGTGATTTTTAGCTGCATATTTTGAAAATCACAATGTTACAAAGTTGACAAATGGCAATGTTACTAGATCAACAAATGTCAATCTTTCTAGTTTGACAAATGGCAACATACCCAATATGACAGATGCAAATCTTACCAAATTGGTTGTACGTGGTTGCACACGGGTCATCCAAAACAACCATTTGCGTTGAAGGGATGCACAAATCCTGCTCGGCACATTTTCTCTTGGCTTAGCGCTGAAGTCTGGCTTTGCATAACGTATTCAATCTGAACCATTTGCGTTGAAGAGATGCACAAATCCCGCGCTGTGAATTTTCCCTTGACTTAAGGGGGCAGACCATAGCTCTCACTTTGCATACGAGTGTTCTATCTAAAACGTTTGCGATCAAGAGCTGCACAAATCCTGCTCGACACATTTTCCCTTGGCTTCCTGGGGAAGCTGTCGGTTTGCATACGGGTGTTCTAACTAAAACGTTTGCAATTAGTGTGTTATATTTAAAACCATTGACATTTCTTCAAAAGAAAATCGTTTAATAAGTCTGTACATTAAGAGAGAAAAATGCAAGTTCGTTCAAACCATATCTTTCATTCAGTCACATTGCGAATTTATATTCATATGATCGAGATACAGTATTAACCCCCCCCCCAAAAAAAACTATTTCCGGCAGCGGCGGAGGCGGTGTGTCGCGCCGTCATTGTCATTGTCATCCTCCGAGACGCCGTTGTTGAAGTCTTCAAGGCAGCATAAAATGTTCTTCACTTGGAAATCAAACATCATGCCGTCGCGCGATTGATGGGCGGGGTGTGGGAGGACGGAAACTGGCGACGCTGAGAGGTAGCGGTCGACGGCGGCATCCCATGCCGCTGAGGGGGCGCGTGCATGGGCATAGGCGCGGCGGGTGCAGCCAAACGCATAGGAACCGGCGCCGCGGTGGGTGGAGGGGGAGCACGGGCATGGGCGCTGGCATGTACACGAGCTCACGTGGGTCAGTGGAGACCTCGCTGATGCCCGCGGCTTCCAGCTCTACGATAGTGCTCGGCGACCAGCCCGTCAATGCTACAGGAATGGTCGCTGGTGCAGGCGCGGGGCTGGGAGCTGGGACGGGAGCGGGGGCAGCAACACCGCGGCCAACTCGTTCAGGGCCATGTTCATGAGGCCACGTTCCTCCTTATTTTCTATCTCCTCCGGCTCGGAGTCGACTTCACCAAACTTGAAGACTAGTGGCAGATGATCCTTCTACGCCATGGTGTTGGTGGAGGTCTGTGGGAGGGAGGGGAATGGGAGGCGAACAATAAGGCCGCCCGTATTAAACACCGGCTCGGGCGCCATTAATGGAGAGGATGCGAGCAAGGCGGCCGGCCATGGAAGTCAAAGGGCTTGCTTCCAAGTGAGCCTGTGCAGCGTACAGCTCGCACGCTTCTCGGTGAACCTGCGCATTGGAGGACAGCTTGCACACCTCTCGGTCAGCCTGCGCACCAGACTGCGCTCGCACGCCTCCCGTTTAGTCAAGCAGTTGTCCGCACAACACCTCCTATAGCCATTAAAATCAAGACACATGGTGTCACGTGAATGGTTAACAGAACGCACACGATTTGAATTATACAAACATTTGAGATATTAAAGTGGCGGCTATTTTTTCAAAATGCCTTTGTTGGCTGTTATTCGAGTGAACCTTCTCTCAAAATGGACACGAAAAATACCACATTATGTCGGGTGCCATTCCATGATAGCATGCCAAGTTTCATGAATTTCAGACGAGTTTTGGATTTACTAGAATTTAAAAATAAAGTATCTCAATGTTTTGCCGGCAATCAACAGTGCCATGGTGTTTGAAATTCATTCCCATTTCTTGTGTGGGACCTAAGCATGCACCCAAGGACACAAATTTGATTTTTCAACCAATTTATATGCATTGGAGCATGTGCATGCAGTTCAAATTTGAATTGTGCACATAAAATGCCTAGAAAACCCAGTTAATGTATAAAGGTGTCCAAAACCCCCCAAAAAATCCAAAATTTAACACAACTGTGACGCCCGGATAATTAAGCTACAGTAATCCCAGGCTAATGGTGCCACGTCACCATGGTTACTGTTGTTAACCTTGCGATGATTCGAAATCGTTTCAAAATTCAAATTCAAATTAATGTCAATAATAAAAGTTTTCAAACATTAAAATAAAAATGTTCGGTTTGTACTAAATATTACATAGATAATTATGGTGTAGAAGACACAGTTTTGGATAATGCATAAATATTTTAAATTGAATAAAATAGAAAGGAAACTAAATAAAAAGAAACAAATGAAAGGAAAACAATACAAAAGAAAAACAACAGACCCCCCCTTCCGCTCGGCCAAGTGGCCCAGCTGGCCTCCGCCGCCTGAACGGGCCGGCCCAACCGCCCCACACCCCCACTCCCTATACCCCTTGGGGGCACCGAACCCTAGCCCCACGACCACCACTCCCCCCGTCGCTCTCTCCCCCTCCCCGATCCAGATCTGGATCGTGGAACAAGCCCACGACGCCCATCCCCCTCGCCCCGCACGACCCCTCCTCTCCCTTGCGCGACGCCCGCCTCGA
>NC_041381.1:432588814-432618898 GCF_002162155.2 Triticum dicoccoides
GCCGACATCGAGCCCATTGCCACCCCCCTATAGCTCCCATGTGAGGAACCCCCCTCATGTACTCCCTCTCCTCCCCGTGCGCGCCTCCCGCTCGCGCCCTGGACGCCTTGCGCGCCCCTGACCGCGCTCACCCGCCTAAGGCCGCTCGCCTCTGCCTGTTGTTCGCCGTGACCGCGCCCTATGCGCGCACGCGCCCGTCCCCGACTCCCCGCGCCGTCTGCGCCACCCCACGCGTTCGTCACGCCCGCGGTGGGGTCTCCCTCACGCGCCCTGCCGCACATGTGTTGCCTACTCCCCCGACGGCCTCGCTCTGCAGCTCCTCCGCTGCCTGGCCACGCCCGGCGCCCTCCCCCGCCTCCTGGCTGCGCCCCGCACTCGCCGTCAACGGCCACGGCCGCCGTCGAAGACCCTGCTGCCCCGTGCATCCCGCTCGTCGGTCTAGTCCCCGCCACCGGCCGTGACCTTGGTCGCCGGCGCCGCCCCGCGGCTGGTCTGGGCAAGCCCCCAGTCGGGCGGGCTGGCGCTCGTCGCCCAGCAACGCCCGCTGCCCGCCCTGTAACCGCTAACTCATGCGCCCGTTAAGGCCATGGGCCTATGACAAACGTGCCCCAGCGCCCCAGAACGTTTAAAAAAATATAGTAATAAAAATAAATTTAATTAATCAATTAATTAACTAACTAAATTAATTAAGTTAATTAATCCTACTTAATTAATCTAATTAACCTGTTAGTTTATTTAAGCAGTAATTAGTTTAACCTAAACACTAATTAACCTAATATTGTATGACAGGTGGGTCCCACTGGACCCACACGTCAGTTTGACCAGTCAACACCTCTGTTGACTGCTGACGTCATGCTGACATCATGATGATGTCATCAAACACTGTTTTGGATAATGTTGAATTAAATTAATTAAATAAATTCTAAAAATGATTTAAAACTTTAGAAGATCATATAAAATAAACCGTAGCTCAGATGAAAATACTTTCTACATGAAAGTTGCTCAGAACGACGAGATGAATCCGGATACGCAGCCCGTTCGTCCGCCACACATCCCTAGCATAGCAAACACGCAACTTTCCCCCTCCGGTTCATCTGTTCGAAAACGCGAAACACCGGGGATACTTTCCCGGATGTTTCCCCCTTTCGCCGGTACCACCTATTGCCGCGTTAGGGCACACCTAGCACCGCGTATTGCCATGTTACTCCTTGTGATGCTTTGATTGCTCCATTATTTGTTGTGTTCCCCCTCCGTTACTTCTTTCCGGTAGACCCCAAGACTGCTGGCGACCCCAGTTCGACTACGGAGTTGACGACCCCTCCTTGCCAGAGTAACCAGGCAAGCCCCCCCTTTGATCACCAGATATTGCCTATTCTTCTCTCTACTGCTTGCATTAGAGTAGTGTAGTATGTTACTGTTTGGTTACTCCTATTCTGTTGCATAGCCTGTCATTGTTGCTACAGTCATTGATACCTTACCCGCAATCCTAAATGCCTAGTATAGGATGCTAGTTTATTATCATTGGCCCTACATTCTTGTCAGTCTGCCTTGCTATACTATTGGGCCGTGATCACTCGGGAGGTGATCACGGGTATATATTATACATATATACATACTATACAGATGGTGACTAAAGTCAGGTCAGCTCGTTGAGTACTCGCAAGTGATTCCGATGTGGGGGCTGGAAGGACAGGTGGCTCCATCCCGGTAGAGGTGGGCCTGGGTTCCCGACGGCCCCCGACTGTTACTTTGTGGCGGAGCGACAGGGTAGGTTGCGACCACCTAGGAGAGAGGTGGGCCTGGCCCTGTTTGGCGTTCAGGGTTACTTAACACGCTTAACGAGATCTTGGTATTTGATCTGAGTCTGGCTACTGGCCTATACGCACTAACCAACTACGCGGGAACAGTTATGGGCACTCGGCGTCGTGGTATCAGCCGAAGCCTTCGTGATGTGAGCAACTGAGCGGCGCGCGCCGGATTGGAACGTAAGCCTGCTCTTGTATTAAGGGGGCTAGTTCTGCTTCCGGCCACGTACGCAACATGCAGGTGTGCTAAGGGCGATGGGCCCAGACCCCCGTGCGCTTAGGTTTAGACCGGCGTGCTGACCTCTCTGTTGTGCCTAGGTGGGGCTGCGGTGTGTTGATCTTCCGCGGCCGGGTATGACCCAGAAAAGTGTGTCCGGCCAAATGGGATCGAGCGTGTTGGGTTATGTGGTGCACCCCTGCAGGGAAGTTAATCTGTTCGAATAGCCGTGATCTTCGGTAACAGGACGACTTGGAGTTGTACCTTGACCTTATGACAACTAGAACCGGATACTTAATAAAACACACCCTTCCAAGTGCCAGATACAACCCGGTGATCGCTCTCTAACAGGGCGATGAGGAGAGGATCGTCGGGTAGGATTATGCTATGCGATGATACTTGGAGGACTTCAGTCTACTCTCTTCTACATGCTGCAAGACGGAGGCTGCCAGAAGCGTAGTATTCGACAGGATTAGTTATCCCCCTCTTATTCTGGCATTTTGCAGTTCAGTCCACTGATATGGCCCTTTACACATATACCCATGCATATGTAGTGTAGCTCCTTGCTTGCGAGTACTTTGGATGAGTACTCACGGTTGCTTTTCTCCCCCTTTTCCCCCTTTCCCTTCTACCTGGTTGCCGCAACCAGTCGATGGAGCCCAGGAGCCAGGCGCCACCTTTGACGATGACTCCTACTACGCTGGAGGTGCCTACTACTACGTGCAGCCTGCTGACGACGACCAGGAGTAGTTTAGGAGGATCCCAGGCAGGAGGCCTGCGCCTCTTTCGATTGTATCCTAGTTTGTGCTAGCCATCTTATGGCAAACTTGGTTAACTTATGTCTGTACTTAGATATTGTTGCTTCCGCTGACTCGTCTATGATCGAGCACTTGTATTCGAGCCCTCGAGGCCCCTGGCTTGTATTATGATGCTTGTATGACTTATTTATGTTTTAGAGTTGTGTTGCGATATCTTCCCGTGAGTCCCTGATCTTGATCGTACACGTTTGCGTGCATGATTAGTGTACGATTGAATCGGGGGCGTCACAACAACACTCCTGTTGTTCTATGTTGACACTAGAAATTTTTTGAAAGCAATAAGAGGCAATGAATATCATTTCGTCCCCAAAGGTGGGATGTTCCCTACCGAAACCATCAAGCATGTTATGAGAAGCTCTAGTTTCTGAGAAGTTTATACCCAAACCTGCCCCAAATGGGATTTTTTTTACCACAGCATGTTGATGCCGCTCCATGATAGCATGCCAAGTTTCATGAATTTCACACGAGTTTTGGATTTACTAGAATTTAAAAACCAGGTATGTCAATGTTTGCGGCTGAGTGATGGTGGCAGGGTGTTTGACATTCATTCCCATTTCTTGCATGGGACCTAAGCATGCAACCAAGGACACAAATTTGAATTTTCAACCAATTTATATGCATTAGAGAATGTGCATGTAGTTCAAATTTGAATTATGCATATAAATGCATAGAAAACTCAGTTAATGTATAAAAATGTCCAAACGAGCCCCGAAAAAATCCTAAAATTAACATAACACTCATGTTGTTCTATGTTGACACTAGAAAAAAAGTTGAAATCAAGAAGAGGCAATGGATATCGTTTCGTCCAGAAAGGTGAAGCGTGCCCTAACGTAACCATGAGGCTTGTTGTGATAAGCTCTAGTTTGTGAGAAGCTTATATACCCCAACCTGCCCCAAATGGGGCAATATTTTTACCACTACATGTTGATGTCGTTCCAAGCTAGCATGTCAGGTTTCATAAATTTCAGATGTGTTTTGAGTTTACTAGAATTTAAAAACCATGTATCTCAATGTTAGCGGTCGAGATGGTGGCAAAGTGTTTGACATTCATTCTCATTTCTTGCATGTGACCTAAGCATGTAACCAAGGACACACATTCCAATTTTGAACCCATTTATAAGCATTGGAGCATGTGCATGTAGTTCAAATTTGAATTATGCACATGAATGCATAGAAAACTCAGTTAATGTATAAAAATGTCCAAGCGAACCCCGAAAACTCCCAAAAATTGACACAACACTCGTGTTGTTCTATGTTGACATAAGAAAATTTTTGGAAGTAAGAAGAGGCAACATATACCGTTTCGTCCCCCAAGGTGTCATGTTCCCTACCGAAACCATCAGGCTTGTTGTGAGAGAAGCTCTGGTTTGTGAGAAGCTTATACCCAAACCTGACCCAAATGGGACAATATTTTTACCACGGCATGTCGATGCCCTTCCATGATATCATGTCAAGTTTCATGAATTTTAGATGAGTTTTTGATTTACTAGAATTTTAAAACCATGTATCTCAATGTTAGCGGTCGAGCGACAATGTCAAGGTGTTTGACATTCATCCTCATTTCTTGCATGTGGCCTAAGCTTGCAACCAAGGACAAACATTTGATTTTGCAACCCATTTTTATGGAATGGAGCATGTGCATGTAGTTCAATTTTGAATTATGCACATAAATGCCTAGAAAACTCGGTTAATGTATAAAAATGTCCAAATGATCCCTGAAAAAAAAATCCAAAATTTAAGACGACACTCCAGTTGTTCTATGTTGACACCAGGAAAAAAATTGAAAGGAAGAAGAGGCAACGAATATCGTTTTGTCCACAAAGGTGACACATTTCCCTAACAAAACCATGAGGCTTCTTGTGAGAAGCTCTGGTTTGTGAGAAGCTTATACCATAACCTGGCCCAAATGGGACAATATTTTTTACCCCAGCATGTTGATGCCATCCCATGATAGCATGCTAAGGTTCATGAATTTCAGACGGGTTTTGGATTTACGAGAATTACAAAAGCAAGTACATCAACGTTTGCCGGAGAACCACAGTGCCGTAGGGTTCGAAGTTCATCCCCATTTCTTGCATGGGACATAAGCATAAACCCGTGGACACATATATGATTTTACAACCCATGTTGGTGCACCGGAGCATGTGCGTGTAGTTTAATTTTGAATTGTGCACCTGAAATGTCTAGAAAACCAATTTAATGTATAAAATGTCCAAACGAACCCTAAATAATTCCAGTTTTTTTACGACACACATATAGTTGCATGTTCACTGCAGATAAAAAGTTCTAGCAATTCAAACACTGTCTATTGCCGCTGTGACCCCATTTTTAAATCAAGATGAAAAATCAAGTAGATCCCACACAGTTTATTATCACCAACCGTGTGAGATGCAGTACAAAATATCCTGGAGCACCATCGATGTATAATACGCCATGGCTTACACGAGAAGGTGCATTGGCTACAGTCCACAGCTGGCATGTCAAGCACACTAGCTCGCTCCCAAACTATCATTCACTGTTAAATCATCGCTGGTGAAAGATGGGGACATGGACCCGCGTCGTGAGGGCAACTTTGGCGGCCCACTCCGGCGAGAGCGCGGCCGCAGCCGCCATGCGCGTGCTAACAAGGCGCATGAGTGCGGCCGCAATCTGCGACTGGGCAGCCAAGGCAACCCATACGACTGTTGTTGCTTCTCAGGTGGCAACATTAACATCTACCTCGGGGATAGCAAATAGCGAGAGCGGCACAGCAGCTGTCCGTTTCGCAGCGGCGGCCTTAGCCCTGATGGAGGCCGCCCACGACCATGTCGAGGCCGCCCACAGCCAGCTCGTGACGGTCACCAGACAAATTGAACGAAGCTTCTTCGATAACAACCGGCGACCCATGGCCAAAGAGTTGGCAATCATCGAGAGCGTTCGAGTAGCCGTCCGTTCCTCCACTGCATACTTGCCACGACGGAGCCCGTCCAAGCCCAGATCGTGGATGCCCACGCCTAGCTCGTGGCGGCCTTTTCCAAAGAGATGGTGGATGCAGATAGCGAGATGCTTGCCGAGTATGGTGTGATGGATGCCATGGAGCCACTTCCCCAGGAGACCGTCGGGCGCGAACTGGACATGGAGGAGGCACGGAGATCGACGAGCACCAGTGTAGTAGTACTCTTTGTTTTGTTTAATTAAGAGCGTCGGTCTTTAATTTTTTATAGTAATGTTTAGGTCAACTAGCTTTATTTAATTTCTGAACTTGCTCGATTAAGAAGTGTGGGTGTGTTGTAGTCTTCTTTGTGTACCCAAATTATGCAATGACGTGGATGACCACTGTAACTAGGGAAATTCAAACCACAATTTTTGATGTTCAAACTCATCACACACGGGTTAAGCTATCTGAATCGTTTGTGATGTTCACATATGGTACATAGTTCTGAATAAGGGACCATGTCTGATGACACTTTGCTCGCCAGTTTTTTTCGCTGAACCGATTCAAAATTTTCGGCTTTCGCGGAAATATCTACCTCCCTGCCCCCTCCCCCTTACCAAAGCCACATTTCCCCTATTTCGCCTTCCTTTCCAAGTTGAAACCTTCACTCCTTGCTTGCAGTGTCGCCTCCTTGCCAGCGACCCCCCTTCACGCTGCTTGGCCTCGTCTATCCAGGCAGGTAATCCACACCCGACCCCCATCCTCCTCCTCCTTCCACATCCCACATGCCCCAACCGCCGATGCGACACCTTCCACCCAAATCACCAACCCCTCCACCAAATAAGCGCCACCCTAAGCCATGGTGCACGCAGTATAGCCAGGAGCTCAAGGAGCATTTGGCAATGGAGAAGCAAATCGTGGTCGCATGCGCGGATGAGGTCGCAACGGCTGCCATTCATGCCGACCCCCAGATCTTGGAGGAGCACCTTGCCATTTGCTAGTTATGCTGATTAAGCATGCTCGATTTACTCGTTGCGTGTGCTGCTCCCGCCTTTCCTTAACAAATTCTAGTGAATTGTGCTATCTAATTTTACCATGCAATCTATTGCTCTAATCTATATGTTCAATATGTCATGTAGTTTGGTGCTCACTTATTAACTATTTGGTTAATTAGTTGTTGTCTTCAGTTAACAGTTTGGTTCAATTCTACAAATGTGATGTTCAATTCTTCAGGCTTCAATCTTGTATTGTCTTCCATGTGAGAAATAAATCAAATTTATCTTGACAAAATACATGAGAAACGAATACAGTTGCTATATTTCCAAGTTGTCAAGCATGCTTGGTTTGATTAATTGTCTGATCTTCTAGTATGTTATACATTGTGCAATGTGGTGCTCAGTTAATGTTTGGTTCATTTGTTGTGGTGTTTAGTTAATTGTTTGGTTCAATTCTGTAATGCGATGTTCAATAGTTGTGGGTGCATTCTGTTATTTTATACCATGTGAGAAGTAAATCGAATTTGGTTGTACTAAATACATGAGAAACAAATACAATTGCTATATTTCCAAGTTGTTAAGCATGCTTGGTTTGGTTAACTGTCTGATCTTCTATTAGGAGTATGTTATATTGTGCGATGTGGTGCTCAGTTAATGTTTAGTTCATTTGTTGTAGTATTTAGTTAACTGTTTGGTTCAATTCTGCAATGCGATGTTCAATTGTTGTGGGTGCATTCTGTTGTTGTATACCATGTGAGGAGTAAATTGAATTTGGCTGTACTAAATACATGAGAAACAAATACAATTGCTATATTTCCAAGTTGTTAAGCATGCTTGGTTTGGTTAACTTTGTGATCTTCTATTAGGAGTATGTTATATTGTGCAATGTGGTGCTCAGCTAATGTTTGATTCATTTGTTGTGGTGTTTAGTTAATTGCTTGGTTCAATTATGCAATGCGATGTCCAATTGTCGTGGGTAGAATTTTGTATTGTTGTGCATGTGAGGAATAAATCAAATTTGGCTGCACTTAATACATGAGAAACATATACATGTGTTATATTTCCTAGTTCTTAATCATGCTTGGTTTGGATAAATTGGTTTTCCATGTGGCTTGAATTAATCTAATAAATTTGCAATGTGCTTATTTTTCATCAACATATTTTACTGATAGCATGCGAACCCTTACTTAACCTGATGACTAACTACCTTATATGTGTTGCAGGGAAATGATGGGAAGCACTGAGGTTTACAATCGAGGTTAGCGAGTGCATGGTCCGTTGTCTAATAGCACATTATTATGCAATCGCAGGAACCATTATAATATTTAGGTTTTTAACAATTTGGTCTTGCACATATAGGTCCTGCTGTCAGAGGTTTTGATCCACTGTTCGACCCTTTTTGCATATGGGGAAATGAGTTGTCCATAATATCAATCAAGTCAAGAAACTCGGAATGATTGTTAGGATAAAAAAATTAGCGACAAAAAAGAACAAGATCTTTGTCTACACAATGAAGAAGACATCAGGTCACTACAAGATGGTACTAACTATTATACCTTGCCTTTTTTTATTCCTTTGCCCCATTTCTAATATAGAGAAGATATTTATGGAGATCCTTGTTTTCAGGCCTTTCCAAAGCAGTTCACTGATGATTACCTCTCAAACCACCTCTATGGTTAGGAGGCGAGGAAGGTTGTCAGACAACACACATGGTTCAATATTGAAGTGTTCCTGAAGAGGACGAAGGATGGACAGTCTATCATCCATAGGCACTGGCCTAAAGTTGCAAAGACCTTCAAGATGAATGAAGGCTCAATATTCGCCTTTCACTTCAGCAGTTTTCCAAATGAGATGCATTTGTCTATGTACCATCTATGATTCTAATTTCATAAGGTTCTAGATATTGCATGTGAAACTTGGTGCTAGTGCAGTTGTGTAATGGGGTAGCTGAGTGCTGAAGCTATATCATGTTGTACTCTGATGTATTTCAATTATGAAATCCCGCTTCCTTAATAGGGAAATGAAATATATTATGTGCTTAATATGAATGTCAATTAGATTAATAAATGGATTATTAATAATAGGGCAATTAGCCTGCTAATTGGGGTTTTCTATTGCAAATGATTATTGAGAAAACACCGTGCGCGATGACCTCAGGCAACACACACAGTTTCTAGGAATAAACCGTGTTGGATCAATGAAAAATCACACACGACATCCTCTTGAAAAATATTTGTGTTAGGCCACCTTGCGCAAATGTTTACCACATAAAAACTGTGTGCGATGGACAACCTTTGTGATACGTCTCCAACGTATCTATAATTTTTGATTGTTTCATGCTATTATATTATCTTTTCTGGATGTTTAATGGGCTTTAATATGTTGTTTTATATATTTTTGGGACTAACCTATTAACCGGAGGCCCAGTGCTAGTTTCTATTTTTTTTTTCCTATTTTAGAGTTTTGTAGAAAAGGAATAACAACGGAGCCCAAACGGAATGAAACCTTCGTGATGATCTTTCTTGGACCAAAAGAAATCTAGAAGACTTGGAGTAGAAGTCCGGAACGCCACGAGGCGGCCACAAGGCAGGAGGGCGCGCCCAGGGGGGTAGGCGCGCCCCCCACCCTCGTGGGCCCCTCGTAGCTCCACCGACGTACTTCTTTCGCCTATATATACTCTTATACCCTAGAAACATCAATGAGAGCCACAAAACCACTTCTCCACCGCCGCAACCTTCTGTACCTGTGAGATCCCATCGTGGGGCCTTTTCCGGTGATCTGTCGGAGGCGGAATCGATAGGGCTTCTACATCAACACCATAGCCTCTCCGATGAAGCGTGAATAGTTTACCACAGACCTTCGAGTCCATAGTTATTAGCTAGATGACTTCTTCTCTCTCTTTGATTCTCAATACAAATTTCTCCTCGATGTTCTTGGAGATCTATTTGATGTAATACCTTTTTGCGGTGTGTTTGCCGAGATCCGATGAATTGTGGATTTATGAACAAGATTATCTATGAATATTATTTGGTTCTTCTCTAAATTCTTATATGCATGATTTGATATCTTTGCAAGTCTCTTCGAATTATCGGTTTAGTTTGGCCTACTAGATTGATCTTTCTTGCAATGGGAGAAGTGCTTAGCTTTGGGTTCAATATTGCAGTGTCCTTTCCCAGTGACAGTACCTATTGTATTGTTGCAATCGAGGATAAAAAGATGGGGTTTATATCATATTGCTTGAGTTTATCCCTCTACATCATGTCATCTTGCTTAATGCGTTACTCCGTTCTTATGAACTTAATACTCTAGATGCATCCTGGATAGCGGTCGATGTGTGGAGTATTAGTAGTAGATGCATAATCATTTCAGTCTACTTGACACAGACGTGATGCCTATATTCATGATCATTGCCTTAGATCTCGTCATAATTATGCACTTTTCTATCAATTGCTCGATAGTAATTTGTTCACCCACTGTAATACATGCTATCTCGAGAGAAGCCACTAGCGAAACCTATGGCCCCCGGGTCTCTTTTCTATCATATTACATCTCTTTTATTTATATCGCATCTTGTTTACTATTTTGCAATCTTTACTTTCCAATCTATACAACAAAAATACCAAAATATTTACTTTACTATCTTTGTTAGATCTCACTTTTGCGAGTGGCCATGAAGGGATTGACAACCCCTTTATCGCGTTGGTTGCAAGGTTCTTGATTGTTTGTGCAGGTACTAGGTGACTTGTGCGTCGTCTCCTACTATATTGATACCTTGGTTCTCAAAACTGAGGGAAATACTTACGCTACTTTGCTGCATCACCCTTTCCTCTTCAAGGGAAAACCAACGCATGCTCAAGAGGTAGCACTTTGCCACACAGTTTCTTCTACGCACCGTGTGTGATGCATTCAATAACGCAAATGATAAAATTGTTAATATCATGTGCAATGGCAACGCTATCACAAACGATTTAACGAGGAAAATTGTGTGTGATGTAGCTGTGAACGAAATGTTTTCCTGGGAGCAACTGTGTGGGATGTATATACGAATGGAAATGTTTAACGGGGACAGACTGTGTGGGATGTACTTACGACTGGATACAATTTCGCCTGTATAATTGTATTTTTAAGCACTATTGTAAGTACGACCATATTTGATCGCTCGCCGGTCACACACAACCTCATTTTGTCGAGCGTGTGTGCCAGGAGGGCATATCCCCGACTGTTTCTGGGTCATGTGGGAAGGACCCCCCTATCGCAGTCACTCACTAGGTGATGATTCAGAACGCCGTCGCGGAAAGGGGTTAAAAACCGTTTGTATAGCACCTCGATGTGCTAGTGATAGTTGAGTTATTATGCTGGTGACTGAAGGTTGTTCAGAGTCCTGGATGAGATCCCGGACTTGACGAGGAACTCTAGAATGGTCGGGAGGTGAAGATTGATATATAGTACAAAGGGAATCGGATTCCAAAAGTGTTTTGGAAGGTACCAGGTTATCACCGAAAGACCTAAAAGGGTTTTGGGGGGCCCCGACAAGTGTTGGGGGGCCTCATGGGCCAAGGGAAGGGGGCACACCAGCCCACAAGGGGCTGGCCGCCCCCCTCACCTGAGCCCACTCAGCCAAGGGGTGGTGGAGGCCACCTAGGGACGACCACCCACATGGCTTGGGGGCCAAGCCACCCTAGGGTTTCCCTAGGGGTGCCCCCATCTGGTGCCCCCCCCCTTAGGGGAAACCCTAGGGCGTCCCCCTCCTCCTTCCCCTATATATAGAGGTGGAGAGGGACGACAGCTGCACCCATTCATGCCACAGTGTTGTCCTTCCTCTCGCTCATAGTTCCTCTCTCTCTGTCTCTCAGATTGCTTAGTGAAGCTCTGCTGAGATTGCTCCACCACCACCGCCACCACGTCGTCGTGTTGCCCGGAACTCAAGATACTACTTCACCATCGCTCGCTGGATCAAGGAGGTGAAGGCGTCATCAAGCCGTACGTGTGTTGAACACGGAGGTCTTGTCTGTTCGGCACTTGTTCAGGAGTTTGTGGACGGACTATGATTGGATCGCAAAGATATTTGACTACATCAACCGCTTTCTTAACGCCTCCTCGTAGCAATCTACAAGGGTATGTAGATTCAATCTCTCTTCTCATAGATGTTCATCTCCTAGATTGATCTTGGTGAGCGTAGGAAATTTTTTTATTTCCCATGCAACATTCCCCAATAGTGGCATCATGAGCTAGGTCTATGCATAGATGACATCACGAGTAGAACACAAAGGAGTTTTTGGGCGTTGATATTCAGATTGCTTCCTTCTTTACTTATCCTGGTTAGTGGTATTGTGGGATGAAGCGGCCCGGACCAACTTTACATGTCCACGTATATGAGACCAGTTCCATCGACTGAGATGCAACTTGTTGCATAAAGATGGCTGGCGGGTGTCTGTCTATCCCACCTTAGTTGAATCAGATTCGACAAAGGCGGTCCTTGTAGAAGGTTAAATAGCAACTTGAATACCACCGTTGTGGCTTTGCATAGGTAAGAACGATTCTTACTAGTCACCCATAGCAGCCACATAAAACATGCAACAATAAAGTAGAGGACGTCTAACTTGTTTTTGCAGGGTATGTTGTGATATGATATGGCCAAAGACATAATGAGATATATTTGATGTATGAGATGATCATGTTTTGTATATATTATCATGACTTGCATGACGATAAATACGGCAACCGGCAGGAGCCATAGGGTTGTCTATAATTATTGTATGACCTGCGTGTCAATCATTAAGCGCTATGTAATGCTTCACTTTATCGCTAAGCGGTAGCAATAGTTGTAGAAGCATGGTTAGCATGACAACCCCGATGGTGACATGATGATGGAGATCATGGTGTCATGCCGGTGCTTTGGAGATGGGGATCAAAAGCACGAGATGATGGCCATATCATGTCACTTATGATTTGCATGTGATGTTAATCCTTTTATGCATCTTATTTTGTTAGGATGACGGTAGCATCATAAGGTTATCCCTCGCTAAAATTTCAAGATAAAATTGTGTTCTCCCATAGTGTGCACCGTTGCGAAAGTTCATCGTTTCGAAGCACCACGTGATGATCGGGTCTGATAGACTCTACGTTCGCATACAACGGGTGCAAGCCAGTTTTACACATGTGGAACACTTGGGTTAAACTTGACGAGCCTAGCATGTACAGACATGGCCTCAGAACACAAGATATCGAAAGATCAAACATGATTCATATAGTAGATATGATCAACATGGAAATGTTCACCATTGAAACCACCTCATCTCACGTGATGATCGGACTTGGGTTGGTGAATCTGGATATGTTACACTCGGACAACCGGAGGGATGTTGTTTTGAATGGGAGTTCTTAGGTAATATGATTAATTGAACTCATTATCTTGTACAATAGTCTAAGCCGTGTTTGCAAATTATGTTGTAGATCAATGGCTCGAGCAGTAGCTCCCCTGAATTTCAATGCATTCCTAGAGAAAGCTAAGTCAAAAGATGATGGAAGCAACTTTGTGGAATGGGCCCGTAATCTAAGGAGTGCCCTTGCGGCCGCCCAAAAGTCTTATGTCCTTGGTGCACCACTTGGTGCGCCACCCCCTCCAACGTCTGTGGACATTGTGAATGTCTGGCTGTCGCGTGTTGATGACTACTTAATAGTTTAGTGTGCCATGTTGTATGGCTTAGAATTAGGAATTCAAAGGTGTTTTGAACGCCATGGAGCATATGAGATGTTTCAGGAGTTGAAGTTTATTTCTGAGAAAAATGCCAAGATCGAGAGGTATGAGACCTCCGATAAGTTTTGTGCCTACAAAATGGAGGAGAACAACTCTGTCAGTGAGCATATACTCATAATGTCTAGGTATGACAACCGTCTAGCTGAGTTGGGAGTTGAGCTCCCATCCAAGGCGGTCATTGACAGAGTTCTTCAATCGCTACCACCTAGCTACAAGAGCTATGTGTTGAACTATAACATGCCAGGGATGAACAAGTTAGTCTCCGAGCTGTTCATGATGCTGAAAGTCGCGGAGTCGGACATCCAGAAGGAGCATCAAGTGTTGATGGTCAATAAAACCACTAGTTTCAAGAAGATCAAGGGAAAGAAGGGAAACTTCAAGAAGAGTGGCAAAGCAGTTGCTCCTTCAGTGAAGAAACCCAAGGCTGGACCCAAGCCTGAAACTGATTGCTTCTTGCAAGGGAACTGACCACTGGAAGCAGAATTGCCCCAAGTATCTGGCTGACAAGAAAGGGGTCAACGTCAACATAGGTACATATGATATACATGTTATTGATGTGTACCTTACCAGCTCTCATTGTAGTGCCCGGGTATTTGATACCAGTTCGGTTGCTCACATTTTCAACTCTAAACAGGAATTACGAATAGACGACGGCTGGCGAAGGACGAAGTGACGATGCGTGTGGGAAATGGAGCCAAGGTTATCTCCACCGGCACGCTCGCTCTTTGATTACCATCGGGATTAGTGATGAACCTGAGTAATTATTATTTAGTGCCTGCTTGAGCATGAACATTATATCTGGATCTTGTTTAATGTGAGGCGGTTACTCATTTAAATCAGAGAATAATGGGTGTTCTATTTATATGGGTAATATCTTTTATGGTCATGCACCCATTGTGAGGGGTTTATTCTTATTGAATCTCGATAGTGATGATACACATGTTCATAACATTGATGCCAAAAGATGTGGAGTCGATAATAATAGTACCACTTTCTTGTGGCACTACCGCTTAGGTCATATCATTGTAAAGTGCATGAAGAAACTCCATGCTGATGGACTTTTGGAGTCACTTGACTTTGAATCACTTGACACATGCGAACCATGCCTCATGGGAAAGATGACTAAAACCCCGTTTTTCGGAACAATAGAAGGGGCAAGTGACTTGTTGGAAATCATACATATTGATGTGTGCAGTCCGATGAGTGTTGATGCACGCGGTGGATATCGTTACTTTCTCACCTTCACCGATGATTTGGGTAGATATGGGTATATTTACTTAATGAAACATAAGTTTGAAACGTTTGAAAAGTTCAAGCAATTTCAGAGTGAAGTTGAGAATCATCATAACAAGAAGATTAAATTCCTACGATCTGATCGAGGGGGGGGGGGGTATTTGAGTTATGAGTTTGGCAATCACTTAAGACAATGTGGAATTGTTTCACAACTGACGCCACCTGGAACACCACAGTGTAATGGTGTGTCTGAACGTCGTAATCGTACCTTATTAGATATGGTGCATTCTATGATGTTCCTTACCGATCTGCCACTCTTGTTTTGGGGTTATGCATTAGAGACAGTTGCATTCAGTTTAAATAGGGCACCATATAAGTACATAGAGATGACACTGTATGAACTATGGTCTGGCAAGAAACCTAAGCTGTCGTTTCTTAAGGTTTGGGTTTGCGATGCTTATGTCAAAAGGCTTCATCCAGAAAAGCTCAAACCCAAAGTGGACAAATGCGTCTTCAAAGGATACCAAAGGAGACAATTGGGTATACCTTCTATCTCAGATCCAAGGGCAGAGTGTTTTTTGCTAAGAACGGGTCCTTTCTCGAGAAAGAGTTTCTCTCGAAAGAATGGAGTGGGAGGAAGATAGAACTTGATGAGGTTGTTGAACCTTCACTTAAACCAGAGAGTAGCGCAAGGCAGAAAGATCTTTCTGTGGCACCTACGTCAGTTGAAGAGGAAGCTAATGATAGTGATCATGAAGTTTTCAGATCAAGTTACTATTGAACCTCATAGGTCAACAATGATATGTACTACTCCTGAGTGGTATGGTAACCCTGTCTTAGAGGTCATGTTGTTGGACAACGATGAACTACGAGTTGTGGAGAAGTGATGGTGGGCCCGGATTCCGACAAATGGTTAGATGCCATAAAATCCGAGATGGGATCCATGTATGAAAACAAAGTATGGACTTTGGAAGTATTACCTAAAGGGTGAAAGGCCATTCAGAATGAATGGATCTTCAAGAAGAAGACGGACGCGGACGGTAATTTCATCATTTATAAAGCTCGACTTGTGGCAAAGGGTTTTTCACAAGTTTAAGGAGTTGACTACGATGAGACTTTCTCACCCGTAGTGATGCTTAAGTTTGTCAGAATCATGTTGGCAATAGCTGCTTTTTTCAATTATGAAATCTGGCAGATGGATGTCAAAATAGCATTCCTTAACGGTTTCCTTACGGAAGAGTTGTATATGATGCAACCGGAAGGTTTTGTCAATCTAGAGAATGCTAACAAAGTGTGCAAGCTCCAGTGATCCATTTATGGACTGGTGCAAGCATCTTGGAGTTGGAATCTCTGCTTTGATGAGGTGATCAAAGCGTTTGGGTTTATACAAGTTTTCGGAGAAGCTTGTATTTAGAAGAAAGTGAGTGGAAGCTCTATAGTGTTTCTAATTTTATATGTGAATGACATATTGCTGATTGGAAACAATATAGAACTTTTGGAAAACGTGAAGGAATATTTGAACAAGAGTTTTTCAATGAAGGACCTAGGAGAAGCTACTTTCATATTAGGCATCAAGATCTATAGAGATAGATCGAGACGCTTAATAGGACTTTCACAAAGCACATACCTTGATAGGATTTTGAAGAAGTTCAAAATGGATAAGTCAAGAAGGGGTTCTTGCCTGTTTTGCAAGGTGTGAAGTTGAGTAAGACTCAATGCCCAACGACTACAGAGGATAGAGAAAAGATGAGTGTTACTACAGAGGATAGAGAAAAGTTGAGTAAGACTCAATGCCCAAAGACTCAATTTTCCTATGCTTCTGCCAAACACTACAAAAAAAGACACATCCATGACATTTTGGGCCGAATGGATTTTTTCTGTCATGCTTATGACACTTCTGTGATAATAATTATAACAGAACCCGGTATCATCATAGATGTGGTGGGCTCCTACTTCTATGACAAAAAATCATGACAGAAAATGGGCTTTTCGTCCTGGGCGGGCCGTAGACGCAGCTGCATGACATTCTTTGGACCGTCGATGACGGAAAAACCGTGGTAGAAGTGAGGGCGAGGAAAATATCGGGGAGTTCCCGGTTACGGTGGGTAGTTGGGGCCGAGCGATGCACAGAGGTTTCCGCGTTTCTCTCGTGTACGCGCGTATAAGCGAGGCATTGGCTAATTGAACCTCAGCAATAAATCCCTTGGCTGTTAACTGAGCCCGAGCGATTCATTCACTGCTGACTGAATTCGAGCGATTCCTTCGCTGCTGCTGCTAACTGAATCGAGTGATCAATCACTGCTACTGCTTACTGAAGCCGATTGAGTCCCCGTGCGAGACGTAGCTAGCCGGTGTTGGGTTGCCTCCTAATGACAGTGACCGTTGCTACCGTGCACACGGTACGTAGAACGAGTCGAGACATTGTGAGTCGAGCTGATTGGTTGGCTGTGGATGAACAGTTCCCGATGGGGGTTGGGTGAATAGGACCCCGTGGTAGTAGGCTATTGCCGCTGGATGAACATGACCTCTAGGAGGCTGCCGCACCCTAGTCGGTTCAGGTTGATGAACAGGACCCCGTGGAGGCTCTAAGAATAGCAGCCAGTGGAGGCTGGATGAACAGCAGCCCGTGGAGGCTGGAGGAGGTCGACGGTGGATGAACAATAGCCCGTCGAGGCTGGAGCGAGGCAGTAGTTGGTGGATGAACATGACCCCGTTTCGACTGTAGGCGCTCCAACACAAGTACATTTCCTCCATTTTGCGGTACGCCAGACCCCTCCTGATCAACAAGACCCCGTTTCGACCATAGGCACTCCAACACAAGTCCGTTTCCTCCATTTTGCGGTACGCCAGACCTTCCCGATGAACAAGACCCCGTTTTGACCGTACGCGGTCGAATAGAAGGCCCGTTTCCTCCATTCTGCGGTACACCAGACCTCGTTTCGGCTGATCCGTCCAAGCCGGCTGGCTCCCGATGCACACGACGCTGTTGCTGCCGTCCACTGCCTCTTCATGTACACAAGCCCTCATCGTACGTATGCACGAGTAGGTGTTCGAGAACCCGCCCGCATGTACGTATGTGGCTGTATTTTTTGGCATCTGGCTGTATGTACATGTACACAGTTTAGAAGGGACTGCCTGAACTGCTACGTTGGGGGCATGCCGAGTCTTCCTACGCCGCCAACTCGACATCGTCTACTACTACACGTGCCGCTACTTGCTCAGCCATGGTTCATCGTTGCAGAGATACCGATTGACCAGTATGTATGTACACGTTCACGACAATGCTACGTACGCTTTGACCTGGTGGGTCCCAGCTATCAGGGAGGATAAGGATGCACTTCCTTGCGTGCGAAGATATAGCTGGTGGGTCTCGGCTGTCAGGGGGAGGAATCATTTTTATTTTGTGAGTAATAAGGAGGCGCTTCCTTGGTTTCGAAGATGTAGCTGGTGGTCCAGCTGTTAGCCTCACAGCCTAAAGTCCACTTCCGATGGTTGTCGTTTGTTGACCTCATTGACCACGAGGCGCCGAGAGCATCAAGGCGGTGGATGACGACGAGGCCTATGAAGGGAACGACGAGGAGCTAGAGAAGATGAGGCAGGTGGATGCCCATATGGAGGGGAGTACGAGCGTTCACTGGTTCGGCTGCGGCGTAAGTCTGCCGTCGCCGGAGAATAATAGGGGGTATGGGTGAGTAGAGGGAAAGTCTGCCCAATCGTAGTATGGTCGGTCTTTGAGGACAGCGAGGCAGCACAACCGGCCATGGGAGGCTGGAGCAGGCGGTACGGTGGGCCTGGTTTGGGCGGCTGGAGCAAGAAGACCAGAGGTTGAAGATGCAGCATGACCATTGATTTAACATCCAACGATCAGTGCAGCTAGAATCATTTTGACTAAGTTGACAAAGCCCGTACGCGTCAACTTAGTTATCCCACAAGTCAACCTCCAAATCTGGTGGGTCCCAGCTAGCAGGGGGAATCATTTTTTTGCTCGTAATAAGGTGGCACTTCCTTGCGTGCGAAGATGTTTTCTAGGTTTTTAATTTCTTCCTTTTCGAGTTAGAATAAAAAGAAAACAATTTAGCATCTTTGGTGCAATCTATATGGGTCCCAGCATTCAGGGAGAGGTAACTTTTTTCCGCGTAATAAAGGAAACACTTCCCTGCATGCAAAGATGTAGCTGGTGGCTCAAACCTATCAGGGGAGAAATCATTTGTTTTCTCATAATAAGGAGGGACTTGCTCGCGTGCGGCCATGGGCCATGCGGGTCCCTACTGTCAGCCACTCCATGTTCATGCATCTTCCGATGGCTACTGTTTGTTGACAAAGTTGACCACGCCGCACCGAGAGAACCAACGCGATGGATGATGGTGAGGCCTAGGAAGGGAATGACCCGAAGCCGGTGAAGACACAACAGTGGATGTCCACGCGGAGGGGAGTACGAGGGTTCATTGGTTCGGCTGCGGTGTGAGGCCAGTGGCGGAGCCAAGATTGCAGCAAGCCCCAGGCCTAAATTTTTTTCATGGCGAGGGAAAAACTTATCCATAAGGCTATAACTACTTTAAAATATATCCCACACGAAGACATACAAAATATGATTTAATTGCATAAATTTTGAATATAAACTCCTGAATGATATAACAAAATTGATAAAAACATGCCAAAAACTACAAAGAACGATACGGGACACAAAAGAGTACCAAATCAATAGTTTCTTCAGCGCTTCCCATAATCTGATCAGCTCATAGACGCTTGGTTCTCTCGAGCTGAAATGCAAAATGAATCAATTTGATTTCCATCAACACATTACACACACTTTGTACAGACTCATTAAGATTAAATCATCTATACCGACATACTAACATACACAATGCATACACTCATACACCCAGTACAACGAACTGGTACAAAGAAAGGTGGACTGTTCCCACTAATGTAATTGAACAAGCTTTCTCCATTGTCTCTATATCTACCGTACTCCTATTTCATTACCCACACAAGCAGTATATTCAGTACATCATCACATTGCCGAACATAGCTAGACAGTAACAATGATTTGTTTTCTCAAACCAATCTCCATTCCATCGCGACAGGTGAAATCCAAGAAGCGAATCGAAATAAAACTAGGGAGCTCTCCTTTAAATACCCGCGTCGAGGTCAGAGCCTTAGAATCATCTCATGGAGTCGGATCAGAGCCTTGGGAGTGAGCACACCCAAGGAGGGCAGCCGGCAGACGACGGATGGTGACTGCGGCTAGAAACCAGGGACCGGGGTCGCGATCTCGTGCAGGACGGAGGCGGCCGGCGGCGCAGGAGCCGCCGAGCAGGGAGCGTGCGACTAGGTCGTGCCTGGGTCGTGCCCATGAGTGCGTGCGTAGCGGCGAGAGCTACGTGGGGTATGAACCTGCCACTTGGGCCTTCGGCTATGTTGGGGTGGGCTGTATCCCGGGCCAATACGAAAAATCTAACTAGGTAGTAACTGGGAAAAAAGCCTACGCCCGGGCTTGGGCCCTGGGTGCCCGGGGCCCAGCTCCGCCCCTGTGTGAGGCTGTCATCGCTGGAGAATAACTAGAGGTGTTGGTGAGTAGAGGAATGGCTTGGACGGTGATGGGAGTAGGGTGGGCTGGTGAGGCCTGCACGACAGCACAGCCGGCCACGGGAGGCGGTACCGCCGGCGGTGGTTTGGGCGGCTGAAGCATGAATATCCAAGATTGAAGAAGCACCACAGCCGTTAGATGGACATCCAACGGCCATTGATAATAGAATCGTGTGTTGACTATAAGTTGACAAAGCCTTGCGTACGCGTCAACTTAGTAGGCCCACAAGTGACCATCACATCTGTGGCAGAGATAATATATCCCATTTGTGATTTCTTATAATGTACAACCCATTTTTTAATTCTAATGGAATTTACTTAGCTCATTTACTGTTTGTTAAAACTACAACCCACTTTCTAGCCAGGACTTTGTTAATAATCCCAGCCAACCCCTCAAAAATAATTCAACAAAATTTCAAACATTTTGATGGGATCTGAAATATTTTTTAACCCAAAATTTAGAGTCAGATTAAATATAATTTCAAAATAAATTTGTATTAGGTAAAAATCCAATGAAATTTTGCGCGCGCAACAAGTAATGAAATTTAAAAATGTACCTTTTTGAGAAGAATAAAAAAATGTACCTATTCGGTGTGTTTTTTATATTTACAGCCAATTTTTTAATTACAACCCATTTACTATTTCTTAAAGCCCATTTTCTGGGCAAGTCTAATGCGGCCCAGATAATAACAAGTTGAGCTGGGTTGGGTATTCCGCAAAAACAAATAGCTGGGCTAGCCATTTTCACATTTAAATATTAATATCTGGGCTGGATATTTGGTCGACATAAAATAATAGCCTGGTGCTACCTCTTGAGCACTGCGTTGGTTTTCCTTGAAGAGGAAAGGGTGATGCAGCAAAGTAGCATAAGTATTTCCCTCAGTTTTTGAGAACCAAGGTATCAATCCAATAGGAAGCTCCTCAAAAGTGCCACACACCTACATAAACAAACAAGAACCTCGCAACCAACACAATAAAGGGGTTGTCAATCCCTTCACGGTAACTTGCGAAAGTGAGATCTGATAGAGATAATATGATAAGATAAATATTTTTGGTACTTTTATGATATAGATTGGAAAGTAAAAGATGCAAATAAAAGATAAATGAAAACTTATATGATAAAAGATAGACCCGGGGGCCATAGATTTCACTAGTGGCTTCTCTCAAGATAGCATAAGTGTTACGGTGGGTGAACAAATTACTGTCGAGCAATTGATAGAAAAGTGCATAGTTATGAGATTATCTAGGCATGATCATGTATATAGGCATCACTTCCGTGACAAGTAGATCGAAACGATTCTCCATCTACTACTATTACTCCACACATCGACCGACTCCTGCCTGCATCTAGAGGATTAATTTCAAAAATAACAGAGTAACACATTAAGAAAGATGACATGATGTAGAGCGATAAACTCAAGCAATATGATATAAACCCCATCTTTTTATCCTCGATGGCAACAATACAATACGTGCCTTGCTGCCCCTGCTGTCATTGGGAAAGGACACCGCAAGATTGAACCCAAAGCTAAGCACTTATCCCATTGCAAGAAAGATCAATATAGTAGGCCAAACCAAACTGATAATTCGAAGAGACTTGCAAAGCTAACTTAATCACACATAAAAGAATTCAAAGGAGATTCAAATATTTCTCATAGATAAACTTGATCATAAACCCACAATTCATTGGATATCGACAAACACACCACAAAAAGAGTTACATCAAGTAGATCTCCAAGAAGATCGAGGAGAACTTTGTATTGAGATTCAAAGAGAGAGAAGAAGCCATCTAGCTAATAACTATGGACTTGAAGGTCTGTGGTAAACTACTCACAACTCATCAGAGAGGCCTTGGAGATGATGTAGAGGCCCTCCATGGTCGATTCCCCCTCCGGCGGAGCACCGACGAAGGCTCCAAGATGGGATCTCGCGGATACAGAAGGTTGCGGCAGCGAAATTAGGTTTTCGTGGTGCTCTCCGATGTTTTTAGGGTACGGGAGTATATATAGGCAAAGGAGGTAGGTCGGTTGATGCTCGAGGGGCCCACGAGGGTGGGGGGCGCACCCACCCCCAGGGGGCACGCCGGGCACCCTCGTGGCCGCCTCGTTTGTTGCTTGACGTCCACTCCAAGTCTCCTGGTTGGCATTTGTTCCAAAAAGATTGCTCCTGAAGGTTTCTTCCCGTTTGGACTCCGTTTGATATTCCTTTTCTTCGAAACACTGAAATAGGCAAAAAACAGCAATTCGGGCTGGGCCTCCGGTTAGTAGGTTAGTCCCAAAAATGATATAAAAGTGTAAAGTAAAGCCCATAAACATCCAAAAGAGGTAATATAATAGCATGGAACAATCAAAAAATATAGATACGTTGGAGACGTATCAAGCATCCCCAAGCTTAATTCCTGCTCGTCCTCAAGTATGTAAATGATAAAAGCAGAATTTTTGATGTGGAATGCTACCTAGCATAATTCTCAATGTAATTTTCTTTATTGTGGCATGAATGTTCAGATCCAAATGATTCAAAATAAAAGTTCATATTGACATAAGAAATAGTAATACTTCAAGCATACTAACAAGGCAATCATGTCTTCTCAAAATAACATGGCTTTAGAAGGTTCATCCCTACAAAATCATATAGTTAGGCTATGTTTCATTTTCATTACACAAAATACTCCCATCAAGAACAACCTCGGTTTCAACCAAGCAATTGGTTCATACTTTTTAACGTGCTTCACCTTTTTTCAACTCTCACGCAATACATGAGCGTGAGCCATGGATATAGGACTATGATTTTTTACTCGTCTGCTCTATTAATGCAGAAATAAGTAAAAAGTATAATTAGATCTATCTCGAATTTTTGAGAACCGGTGGAATAGAATATGATGGAGGTTGTGTGGAGAAGACAAAAAAAGAGGAAGTCTCACATTGACGAGGCTAATCAACGGGCTATGGAGATGCCCATCAATTGATGTCAAGATGAGGAGTAGGGATTGCCATGCAACGGATGCACTAGAGCTATAAATCTATGAAAGCTCAACAAAAGAAACTAGTGGGTGTGCATCCAACTTGATTGCTCATGAAGACCTAGGGCATTTTGAGGAAGACCATCATTGGAATATACAAGCCAAGTTCTATAATGAAAAATTCCCACTAGTATATGAAAGTGATAACAAATGAGACTCTCTATATGAAGAACATGATGCTACTTTGAAGCACAAGTGTGGAAAAGGATAGTAACATTGTGCCCCTTTTTTATTTCCCCCTTTTTTGGGCCTTTACCTTTTTTTATTTGGCCTTTCTTTTTTTCTTTGGCCTTTCTTTTTTTATAAGGGACAATGCTCTAATAATGATGATTATCACACTTCTATTTATTTACAACACATGAATTACAACTCAAAACTAGAACAAGATATGACTCTATACGAATGCCTCCGGTGGAGTACCAGGATGGGCAATGAATCAAGAGTGACATGTATGAAAAATTATGAAGGTGGTTTTGCCACAAATACGATGTCAGCTACATGACCATGCAAGGCAACATGACAATGATGATGCGTGTCATGATAAACGGAACGGTGGAAAGTTGCATGGCAATATATCTCGGAATGGCAATGGAAATGCCATAATAGGTAGGTATGGTGGCTGTTTTGAGGAAGATATAAGGAGGTTTATGTGTGATAGAGGATTAGAGCGTATCGTATCACGGGGTTTGGATGCGCCGGCGAAGTTTGCACCAACTCTCAAGGTGAGAAAGGGCAATGCATGGTACCGAAGAGGCTAGCAATGATGGAAGGGTAACAGTGCGTATAATCCATGGACTCACATTAGTCATAAAGAACTCATATACTTATTGCAAAAGTTTTATTAGGCCTCGAAGCAAAGTACTACTATGCATGCTCCTAGGGGAAGGGTTGGTAGGAGTTAATCATCACGCGATCCCGACCTCCACTCATAAGGAAGGCAATCAAAAGAGCATCCCATGCAACAAACTTGTCACACAACTTTTACCATACGTGGATGCTACGGGACTTGCCAACTTCAACACAAGTATTCTTTAAATTCACAATTACCCAACTAGCATGACTCTAATATCACCACCTCTATATCTCAAAACAATTATCAAGAATCAAATTGATCATAGCATCAAATTCACTTCCTATGACAGTTTTTATTATACCCAACTTGGATGCCCATCATTCTAGGACCAATTTTATAACCATAGCAAATACCATGCTGTTCTAAAAGAATATCAAAATAATATAAGTGAAGCATGAGAGATAAATAGTTTCTACAAAATTAAACCACCACCATGCTCTAAAAGGTATAAGTGAAGTACTAGAGCAAAAGTTTCTAGCTCAAAAGATATAAGTGAATCACATAGAGTATTCTAATAAATTCCAAATCATGTGGATTTCTCCCAAAAGGTGTGTACAGCAAGGATGATTGTGGCAAACTAAAGAGCAAAGACTCATATCATACAAGACGCTCCAAGCAAAACACATATCATGTGGCGAATAAAAATATAGCTCCAAGTAAAGTTACCGATAGACGAAGACGAAAGAGGGGATGCCTTCCGGCGCATCCCCAAGCTTAGGCTTTTGGTTATCCTTGAATATCTTGGGGTGCCATGGGCATCCCCAAGCATAGGCTCTTGCCACTCCTTATTCCATAGTCCATCAAATCTTTACCCAAAACTTGAAAACCTCACAACACAAAACTCAACAGGAAATCTCATAAGCTCCATTAGTGCAACAAAGAAAAACCACCACATAAGGTACTGTAATGAACTCATTATTTATTTATATTGGTGTTAAACCTAATGTATTCCAACTTCTCTATGGTTCATACCCCCCGATACTAGCCATAGATGCATCAAAATAAGCAAACAACACACGAAAAACAGAATCTGTCAAAAACAGAACAGTCTGTAGAAATCTGTAACTTTCGAATACTTCTGGAACTCTAAAAATCCTACCAAAATTGGAACTCCTGGGAAATTTGTCTATTGATCTACAGAAAAAAGAATCAACAAAAAAAATCATGTTTCTGTGATTTACTAAAATTACTTTCGTGCGCGCAAAAGTTTCTGCTTTTCAGCAGAATCAAGCCGTAGGTTATCCTATAGGTTCTACTTGGCACAAACACTAATTAAAACATGAAAACACATATAAACAGAAGATAGATGAAATATTTATTACTAAACAGAAGCAAAAAGTAAGAAAATAAAATAAAATTGGGTTGCCTCCCAACTAGCGCTATCGTTTAACGCCCCTAGCTAGGCATAAAAGCGAGAATAGATCTAAGTAGTGCCATCTTTGGCATTCAATTCATAAGTAGCTCGCATGATAGATTCATAAGGTAATTCAAATTTCTTTCTTGGAAAGTGTTCCATGTCTTTCCTTAATGGAAATTGGAATCTAATATTCCCTTCCTTCATATCAATAATTGCACCAATCGTTCTAAGGAAAGGTCTACCAAGAATAATAGGACATGAAAGATTGCAATCTATATCAAGAACGATAAAATCTACGGGCACATAATTCCTATTTACAACAATAAGAACATCATTGATCTGTCCCACAGGTTTCTTAATGGTGAAATCCGGAAGGTGCAAGTTTAAAGAACAATCATCAAAATCATGGAAACCTAGAATATCACATAAAGTTTTCGGGATCGTGGAAACAGTAGCACCCAAATCACACAAAGCATAGCACTCATGATATTTAATTTTAATCTTTATAGTAGGTTCCCACTCATCATAAAGTTTTCTAGCTATAGAAACTTCCAACTCAAGTTTTTCCTCATAAGATTGCATCAAGGCATCAACAATATGTTTGGTAAAAGCTTTATTTTGACTATAAGCATGAGGAGAATTCAACACGGATTGCAACAAGGAAATACAATCTATTAAAGAACAATTATCATAATTAAATTCCTTGAAATCCATAATAGTGGGTTCAATGCCATTTAAAGTCTTGACCTGTCCAACCCCACTTTTACCAAATTTAGCATCAAGATCTAAAAACTCCGAATTATTGGGACACCTTTTAACTAAAGTTGACTCATCTCCAGTCCCATCATTATCAAGATTCATATTGAAAAACAAGGATTTAATAGGGGATACATCAATAACTTTTAGATCTTCATCACTATTTTCATGGAGACTAGAAGAACACGCTTTTACAAAGCAATCTTTCTTAGCACGCAATCTAGAGGTTCTTTGTTTGCACTCGTCAATGGAAATTCTCATGGCTTTGAGAGACTCATTGATATCATGCTTAGGTGAAATAGATCTAAGTTTCAAAGAATCAACATCAAGCGAAAGTCTATCAATATTCCTAGCCAATTCATCAACTTTAAGCAATTTTTCTTCAAGCAAAGCACTAAAATTCTTTTGAGAGATCATAAATTCTTTAACGCTATTCTCAAAATCAGAGGGCATCCTATTAAAATTTCCATAAGAGTTGTTGTAGGAATTACCATAATTATTAGAGGAATTATTAGGGAATGGTCTAGGATTAAAGTTTCCTCTATAAGCATTGTTACCAAAATTATTCCTACCAACAAAATTCACATCCATAGATTCATTATTATTCTCAATCAAAGTAGACAAAGGCATATCATTAGGATCAATAGGAGAACTCTTAGTAGCAAACAATTTCATAAGTTCATCCATATTTCCACTCAAAACATTAATTTCTTCTATAGCATGCACTTTTTTACTAGTAGATCTTTCGGTGTGCCATTGAGAATTATTAGCCATAATGTTATCAAGGAGTTTAGTAGCTTCTCCTAAGGTGATTTCCATGAAAGTGCCCCCCGCGGCCAAATCTAAAAGATTTCTAGAAGCAAAATTCAATTCGGCATAAAATTTTTGTATGATCATCCATAAATTCAAACCATGAGTAGGGCAATTGCAAATCATTAATTTCATTCTTTCCCAAGATTGGGCAACATGCTCACGATCAAGTTGTTTAAAATTCAGAATATCGTTCCTAAGAGAGATGATCTTAGCGGGGGGAAATACTTAGAGATAAAAGCATCTTTGCACTTATTCCATGAATCAATACTATTCTTAGGCAAAGACGAAAACCAAGTTTTAGCACGATCTCTAAGTGAAAACAAAAATAACTTCAATTTAACAATATCATTATCTGTATCTTTCTTCTTGTGCATATCACACAAATCAACAAAGTTGTTTAGATGAGTAGCGACATCTTCACTAGGAAGCCCATAGAATTGATCTTTCATAACAAGATTCAACAAAGCAGCATTGATTTCACAAGATTCAACATCATTAAGAGGAGCAATCGGAGTGCTAAGGAAATCATTATTATTGATATTGGAAAAGTCACACAATTTGGTATTATCTTGTGACATCATGACAAACAATCCAACACACGAGCACACAAAAAGGCAAGCAAAAAAGAGAGAGGAGAACGAGAAAGAGAGGGCAAATAAAACGGCAAGGGTGAAGTGGGGGAGAGGGAAACGAGAGGCAAATGGCAAATAATGTAATGCGAGGGAGATGAGTTCGTGATGGGTACTTGGTATGTCTTAACTTGAGGAAAGGGTGATGCAGCAAAGTAGCGTAAGTATTTCCCTCAGTTTTTGAGAACCAAGGTATCAATCTAGTAGGAGGCTCCTCAAAAGTCCCACGCACATACACAAACTAACAAGAACCTCGCAACCAACGCAATAAAGGGGTTGTCAATCCCTTCACGGTAACTTGCGAAAGTGAGATCTGATAGAGATAATATGATAAGATAAATATTTTTGGTATTTTTATGATATAGATTAGAAAGTAAAAGATGTAAATAAAAGATAAATGAAAACTTATATGATAAAAGATAGACCCGGGGGCCATAGGTTTCACTAGTGGCTTCTTTCAAGATAGCATAAGTATTACGGTGGGTGAACAAATTACTGTCGAGCAACTGATAGAAAAGTGCATAGTTATGAGATTATCTAGGCATGATCATGTATATAGGCATCACATCCATGACAAGTAGATCGAAACAATTCTGCATCTACTACTATTACTCCACACATCGACCGACTCCTGCCTGCATCTAGAGTATTAAGTTCAAGAAGAACAGAGTAACGCATTAAGAAAGATGACATGATGTAGAGGGATAAACTCAAGCAATATGATATAAACCCCATCTTTTTATCCTCGATGGTAACAATACAATACGTGCCTTGCTGCCCCTGCTGTCACTGGGAAAGGACACTGCAAGATTGAACCCAAAGCTAAGCACTTCTCCCATTGCAAGAAAGATCAATCTAGTAGGCCAAACCAAACTGATAATTCGAAGAGACTTGCAAAGATAACTTAATCACACATAAAAGAATTCAGAGGAGATTCAAATATTTCTCATAGATAAACTTGATCATAAACCCACAATTCATTGGATCTCGACAAACACACCGTAAAAAGAGTTACATCAAATAGATCTCCAAGAAGATTGAGGAGAACTTTGTATTGAGATTGAAAGAGAGAGAGGAAGCCATCTAGCTAATAACTATGGACCCGAAGGTCTGTGGTAAACTACTCACAACTCATCGGAGAGGCCTTGGAGATGATGTAGAGGCCCTCCATCGTTGATTTCCCCTCCGGCGGAGCACCGACGAAGGCTCCAAGATGGGATCTCGTGGATACAGAAGGTTGCGGCGGTGGAATTAGGTTTTCGTGGTGCTCCCTGATGTTTTCAGGGGTATGTGAGTATATATAGGCGAAGGAGGTAGGTCGGTTGACGCTCGAGGGGCCCGCGAGGGTGGGGGGCATGCCCACCCCCATGGGGCGCGCCGGGCACCCTCGTAGCCGCCTCGTTTGTTGCTTGACGGCCACTCCAAGTCTCGTGGTTGGCATTTGTTCCAAAAAGATCGCTCCTGAAGGTTTCATCCCGTTTGGACTCCGTTTGATATTCCTTTTCTTCGAAACACTGAAATAGGCAAAAAAACAGCAATTCGGGCTGGGCCTCCGGTTAGTAGGTTAGTCCCAAAAATGATATAAAACTGTAAAGTAAAGCCCATAAACATCCAAAACAGGTAATATAATAGCATGGAACAATAAAAAATTATAGATACATTGGAGACGTATCACCTGGGCCAGATGGGCCATAGCCCGCCCAGTTGATACCCTGCTCCTTTGAACAACAACAAAAACATCGCTCAAGAAAAACTCTGCTCACACTGACGGTGTCCTGGACTAGGGGGTACTCACCACGTCGTCCCCTGATCAGTTAGATTGGGCCGAGGACCCCCATGCACTACAAAAAAAGACACATCTGTGACATTTTGGGCCGAACGAATTTTTTTCCTATCATACATATGACACTTCTATGACGATAATTGTGACAGAACCCGGTATCATCATAGATGTGGTGGGCTCCTACTTCTATGACAAAAAATCATGAAAGAAAATGGGCTTTTTGTCCTGGGCGGGCCGGAGACGCAACTGCATGACATTCTTTGTGCCGTCCATGATGGAAAAAACCGTGGTAGAAGCGAGGGGGAGGAAAATTTCGGGGAGTTGCCGGTTACGGTGGGAGGTCAGGGCAAGCGCGATGCACGTTTCTCTCGTACACGTACGCGCGTGTGTGTGAGGCGTTGGCTCTAACTGAACCTGAGCGAGGCGTTGGGCTCTAACTGAACCCGAGCGATTGCACTGCAGGCTACGCGTTACTGAACCCGAGCGATCGATCGATGGCTGTTAACTGAACCCGATGGAGCAATTCCTTTGCTACTGCTGCTAACT
>NC_041381.1:432619240-432620288 GCF_002162155.2 Triticum dicoccoides
GATGAACAATAGACGGTGGAGGGGTGGCCGTGGAGGGGTGGTTGAACAGGACCCCGTGTTGTGGAGGGCTGGATGAACAGTAGACGATGGAGGGCTGGATGAACAGTAGACGATGGAGGGCTGGATGAACAGTAGACGATGGAGGGGTGGTTGAACAGTAGCCGGTGGAGTAGCGCGCGTGGAGGCTGGATGAACAGGAGCCCGTGGAGGCTGAAGGAGGTCGACGATAGCCCGTGGAGGCTGGAGGAGGTCGACGGTGGAGATGAGTAGTATCCCGTGGAGTCCCGTCTTGCGGTACGCCACACCCCTCCCGATGAACAGGACCCCCGTTTCGACCGTAGGAGGTCCGTTTTGCGGTACGCCACACCCCTCCCGATCAACAGGACCCCCGTTTCGACCATAGGAGGTCCGTTTCCTCCGTTTTGCGGTACGCCACACCCCTCCCGATCAACAGGACCCCCGTTTCGACCGTAGGAGGTCCGTTTCCTCCGTTTTGCGATACGCCAGGCTCCTCCCGATCAATAGGACCCCGTTTCAAACGTGGCTGGTCGAACACAAGGCCGTTTCCTCCGTTGTGCGGTACGCCAGGCCTCGTTTCCATCGCTTGTTCCATCCAAGCCCTCCCGATGAACACGACCACGCATTCCATTCCGACCCAGCCGGTTGGCTCCCCATGAACACGACGACGACGCTATTTCTCCATTCCGACCCAGCCATGTACGTATGCGTGAGTAGGCATTCGAGACCCTGCCCGTATGTACGTACGTGGCCGTATTTTCTTTCTTGCACCCTCGCCGCTGTACGTACGTGTACATGCTACATGCGCGCCTCTACTACGACACGTGTGTGCCTCTACATCCACCAGTATATATGTACGTACACGTTCGCGACCATAATGACAATGCTACGTACGCTTTGACCAGGCGGGTCTCGACTGTCAGGCACTTCCTTGCCTGCGAAGATGTAGCTGGTGGGTCCCAACAGTTAGGGGGGCGAATCATTTTTTTTTGCCCGGACGCACTTCCTTGCGTGCGAAGATGTAGCTGGT
>NC_041381.1:432620900-432647167 GCF_002162155.2 Triticum dicoccoides
GGGCGAATCGTTTTGTTTTTTTGCCCGGACGCACTTCCTTGCGTGCGAAGATGTAGCTGGTGGGTCCCAGCAGTCAGGGGGAAACGTTTTTTTCGCGAAATACAGTGGCCCGTCCGGTGGGTCCCAGCTGTCAGGTGGAGGAATCATTATTTTCCGCGTAATAAGAAGGCACTTCCTTGCTGCGGCCATGGACCCAGCTGTGAGCCTCTCCATGTACAGTCCACATCCGATGGAAGTCGTTCCTTGACCACGTTGACCACGCCGCGCCGAGAGCACTAGGGCGGTGGATGACGGTGAGGCCTAGGAAGGGGACGACAGGGAGCCGGGGAAGACGCGGCAGTGGAAGCCCGCGCGGAGAGGTGTACGAGGGTTCACTAGTTCGGCTGCGGTGTGAGGCTGCCATCACCGCAGGGCCTGGCCAGTGGTGGGAATAGTAGGGGGCGGTGAGGCCTCCGCGGCAGCACAACCGACCATGGGAGGCAGGAGCATGCGGCACGACCAGCGCTGCTTTGGGTGGCTGGAGCAAGAAGACCAGAGGTTGAAGAAGCACTACGGGTGTTGGATGGACATCGTACGGTCACTGGAGATAGAATCATTCATATGGACTAAAGTTGACAAAGGCCCCCGTCCCAGTCAACTTAGTAGGCCCACAAGTCAGCCTTCCACCATGGTGGGTCCCAGCTAGCAGGGGGAGTATTCATTTTTTTGTGCGTAATAAGGAGGCACTTCCGGTGGTTCCGAGCTGACAGCGCAGGGAACGTTTTTTTCGCGAAATACGCTGGCCCGTCTGATGGGTCCCAGCAGTCAGGGGGGAAATGTTTTTTTCATGAAATAAGGTGGCCTGTCTGGTGGGTCCCTGCTGTCAGGTGGAGGAATAATTATTTTGCGCGTAATAAGGAGGCACTTCCTTGCGGCCGCCTAGACCCAGCTGTCAGCCTCTCCACGTACAGTACTCTTCCGATGAAAGTCGGTCGTTGACCACGTTGACCATGCCACGCCGAGAGCACCAGGGCAGTGGTCTGGATGACGGCGAGGCCTAGGAAGGGGATGATGCGGAGCCAGGGAAGACGCAGTAATGGTAGCCCACGCGGAGAGGAGTACGAGGGTTCACTGGTTCGGCTGCGGTGTGAGGCTGCCATCGCCGCAGAATAACAGGGGGTGTGGGTGAGTAGAGGGATGGCCTGGCCAGTGGTGGGAGTAGTACAAGGCGGTGAGGCCTCCACGACATCACAGCCGGCCACGGAAGGCAGGAGCACGCGACACGACCGGCACTACTTTGGGCGGCTGGAGCAAGAAGACCAGAGGTTTAAGAAGCACTACGGCCGTTGGATGGACATCGTACGATCGCTGCAGCTAGAATCGTTTATATTGACTAAGTTGACAAAGCCCTTGGTACGCGTCAACTTAGTAGGCCCACAGCTCGCATTTGGCAGAGAACATATAGCCCATTTGCGATTTGTAAGAATGTACAACCCATTTTTCAATTCTAATGGAATTTACTACAGCGAATTTACAGTTTGTTAAAAGTGCAGCCCAACTTCTAGCTAGGACAATGATTAATAATTTCAAACAACCGCTCAAAACAGAATTCAGAAAAAAAATCCCACGTTTTGATGGGATCCGAAGTTTCTAGTCAGGTTAAATATAATTTCAAAATAAAGTTGTATCACGTTAAAATCCAACGAAATATTGCGCGCGCAACAAGTAATGAAATTAAAATTTCCAAATTCCAAAAATAATATATTTTTCAAACTAATTACGTGTTTGGTGCATAGTAATTGCCCAGTTATTATAATTACATCCCATTTATTATTTCTTAAAGTCCATTTTCTTGTTAAGCCTAATGCATACCTCCTAGGAAACTTTGCAGCCCAGCGGGGCGGATAACAAGTTGACCCGGATATTGTGTACAACTGTCGGCCCAGTTGCACTGCTGATGTTAAAAAAAGGCCTGTGTAGTACAGTACAACCTAACATGGTTACTCAGTCCACATTCAGCGACGCCGGAAAGGCCCAAACAAGGCTTCTGTACAATTTTTTGAAGTCACTGAGCTGAATTAATAACTTAAGAAAAAAGTTAGATTACAGTGGAACCTAATTAAAAGCTGTCACGAGCAAAAAAATAATTCAACGGGTCCCACTTGTGCGTGTGCGTACGCGCGCGCACGTGTGTGTGTGTGTGTGTGTGAGAGAGAGAGAGAGAGAGAGAGAGAGAGAGAGAGAGATAGAGAGAGACCCATCGGTCGATGCTCGTAAATACATCTTTCAGCCATATGCATTGCTGATGCTCAGTAAAAACTTATATAGTTGACACAATCATATAGAACATCATAGCACACTGAACTTGCATAGAAAAATTTCACGCAGGCGGCACAATCAGGATGGAAGCAGTGGATCGCTACGGGAAGGGCTATGTTGAAACCAACGAAGTCGTACATAATGGTTCATCGTCTTTATAAATGACGGGGAAATATCTTGAATGTTGTGCAAAGAAAACAGACAGACAACACAATAAGTTCTGCTAGCACATTAAGTTGACGTACAACCCTTTCTAAAAAAAGTTCAGGTAAAAAATTAGAACAGGTCACAATCAAATGTACTGGCATATCAGTGCTTCAGACCCATAGCTCGGAGTACTATCTGACAAGATTCAGTTGTTACCTCAAATTAGAGCACATCCAGGCAGCCAGCCCTGCCTCTTCTCCCAAAGAAGCAGTGGCCTCCGCCACGCGATGGAGTAGGCCCTGTGCCATCCATCGTTTCGAGCAACACGGGGAAAGTCTAACGTTGACTCCTGTAATGGACGTCGTCGACGGACCCTGGCACCAGCGGCGGCGGCAGGACTTCGATTGATGGATTGACCACTTCTTCGACATGCACGAACACTCGATATAGGTACATCCCTAACATGGTCCACGACGGCCTTGGTGGCGACAAATAGTACAACCCCGGTTCCTGCACCGGTATCTCAATACCAATCACCTTCGGTATGGTGGACGACTTCTTCGTCCATGCCATAACAGTCAGAGCCTAGCTGTCTGGAGGAACAAACATACTTACGAGCTCACCTCCAAGGTCGTTGATAAGCTCGTTCATGGACTCGCTGTTCCAAGCACGTCGAGGCATGCCGTGGAAGGTAAGCTTTGTTAAAAACTCAAGCTCAAAGGGCACCAAGCCCCATCCTGGGTGCCACCAATCAAAGCTCACCAGCGCGCCATCGCAGAACAAACGCCGGGAAGATTCAAACACACGACTGCAGTCGAAAGTTGTCCGGAACCTGACGAAGAAATCAGCCGGTGGCGGACAGACTTTGACGAGCAAGTCACTTATTTGGATGCCATGCACAATGACAAGAGCTTTGACAAGGTCGTCCGGCGAGACGGGAGGCCGGTCGCCATTGATGGTTACCATCAGCACTTTGCCGGCAAACTGGTCGTCAAGCGCCGCCATGCCACTGTTGAGCGACAGCACACAGCGACCGAAGGCAGGACGGACCTCAGGATCTCCGGCTCGGAGATCCGCGTTGATGGGCGACATGATAGTGCGCTTGAGTACAGGGGGTACGGAGGGGGATTTGGGAGAACTGGAGTAGGATCGAGATTCCAAAGGTGGGGGAGGGGTGGGAGACAGGGGATGAAAAGGTAGCATGAATTTCGAGCACGCGCCAATATGCTCTCGGCGCGCAAGCGCACGAAAACACCGGTGGCACCCACATGTCGGCCTAAGAGTCCTTATTCTTTATTTTTTGGAGAGCCCGGCCTTTTTTCCATGATCTTTTGAGAGCCCGGCCCGAGAGTCATAATTGACTTGTTTGGCATTGCGTTACTACTCGGCCCATATTCAACGACACCTCACTGGCCCAAGCAAGTGTACATCATCGAAAAGGCAGTGAGCTCAAATTAACTTGAAAAAAGGAGATATACTCTGAACACTGGAGAATGGTGATGCCCTCATTTAGCCCACCAGTAGTTCAAGACAATAAACAGTTCGAAACAACGATATATACAACATTCAAACACTGACTAGTGACTACTACTGACATAAACAGCAAGACATGATAGTTCATAAGAAGTCTTGCTACACCACCAAAACGTATGCATCTGCAGCGCTCAGACTCTCGTGATCCAGACGAGAATGACATTCTAAACAGAAGCAACTATTACATACAAAGAGTGACATAGACGAGGATGACCAAATGACAAGGAATATGCATAACAAAAGAAAGAACTACCCATCCAGAACCAGCAGCAAAGACAACAAAGTCATTCGAAGAGATGATCCAACACCATCATAATTTGCAGCCCCGCTTCAGCGACAAGTGATCCGGAGACACCAGTACTCCACCCTTTCGATGCAACAGTCTAGTTACCTATCAACCTGAAGGCTTGAACCACATCACTGCCTATCGTAATTGAGACATCCAAGGATCAAAGTTAATCCGGATGCCTTTGTCATTCTCACCTTCTTTTGGCTGCAGGCTGTATCGTTGGCAATCAGGGGAGTTTGCTCCCGAACTCCTAGGGCTCGCCGTGTAGACACAATTTTCCATAGCAAACAGAGCCTCTCTGCCATCAAGGTCCTTGCCAACGGTGATCTCCTGGTTAATCGGATAATTGAGTCCGAGAAACAGAGAGTGTGAACCAAGGCTGTTTACCCGCCTCCAACTAAAAAATCCCAAAGGCCCCAATAAGCTGGTATGTTGCTCATAGATGTAACAGCCACTGTTCGGATACTCACGTATTACACGGTGCTTGTATAAAGTGGGGATTTTGCAATATAACTTTTCTGGCTCATGTGTCTGAATGATCATCAGTCTTTTGCCGTCGTCTGATCGAGCGAGGAACCAGTTGTGCTTCCCTGTTTTTGGCAAAGGTGGTGTAATTACAAAGGGCAGTAACTGTAGGGACACTGCATCATATCAAAAAGGGTAGGCGTTGTTAATGTAAGATCAGCATTGTTCAGAGTATGAGTAGGATAATGCAAGAAACAACATTGATATGTCCCTGTTGGAACTGGGAGGAAAATACAGGGAAATGTATACTGGGTTCAAAAATATAGAAGTGCCATGCATGGTTATACTCATGTTATCTCACAATCGATTCTTCACAGGAAACTACCATGTCATGCATGTTATGTAATCATGTTCTGTCCTCACAAACAAATTCTTCAAGGTAACTAACAGAACATGCATTGTTATATACTCGTGTTCTGTGGGCAAAATTTTTGTGAGGATATTATTCTAGCCATTGATTGCTGAAGGGCGAATATAGGTATGTACACATGGTAAGCATTGCAGGCATTCACTACTTCCAAATATAGAGTTCTCCATATGCACATTTACTTCCCTAATGTATGGTTAGATGAAACCAACAGTGTGGTGCATGTTTCTACATCATGAAAATGAGGAAACTAACATGTCCATTGATACACACTCATATTTAGTAGTAGTATATAGATTACTGTAAAATAAGGATAATATCCATATATTCCTAACCGTTTGATTATTCAGGGTACAAATTGGCTGTAATGACATGGTCACAATTGCATGAATTAACCCATTCCAAATATAGCTGATTTACGGCGTCTCTAATATATTGCCATAGTTCTACTCAAATTCTGCTCAAACAGGGATATGCCAATCATCACAAAAAGTTCAAATAGTGTCATGGCGTCATCATTAACATGAGATGGAAACAACTTACACGCGCCGTCCCAGCAATACGTGATGCCATCTGCTTTGTCGATCGCGTAGATGATGCCATTGTGTTCAATAGCATCATAGAAGTGTGTATCAGCTTTGACGATGATCCACTGCGAGCCGAGTTGTCTCCAGCTAAAAAAGGCACCGGCATAAAGATAGGCGAGTCCGCGGTCGAACAAGGCAATTAGCTTGAAGTCTGCGTAATTCGCATGTCGTGTGGGTACTTGGCAGATTACAATCTTCTGCAAAACAAGGTCCGTCCAACTGACGTAGTAATCTAGATGACTTGGACCGCGATGGTAATACTCTATATAATCCAACGGAGGAAGGATAATCTCATGGGAGGTCTGGAAGTTCACGAGCACCAACTTTTTACCGTCTTCTCTGAAGGCAGCCATTCAGTGGGAGTTCATGCCGACCCAGTACATACCTGCCAAGAAGTTTCGGGCGATGGTGATCGGATCGATGTCGAGGGAAATGATGTACGGTGACACACTACATACCTGCAAAGAAGTTTCGGCTAATGGAGATCGGATTGAAGTCGAGGGGCATCATGCATGCCTCCGTATCATGGTGAGCCGATCTCTCAAGACCAGATAGCAGCAAGCAGGGTGTCTTGAAAAGCTTAGGCCTCGCTTCGATGATGGCCGTGTGCATGTCCCTCGAGCATGCAGCCAGTCGTAGGGTGGTCAACATATCCATACACGAACAACAGAGGTCGAGGATGTCACTGGGGAGATTGCTCCAATCGCGGCTCATATGGATGCTGCGCAGTTCACGTTCGGCCATGGTGGAGTTTGGAAGGGGGCTTGATTTATGGGGGAGAAGGATGTCGGTGCTAGAGCGGCTAGCGAGGGAATAGTGGTACTGGGGGAGGCGAGTGAGGCGACGGTACACGGGGGCACAGTGAGATGGAGACGGAGAAGGAGATGGAGATGGAGTGGTGCTATGGGAGCGGAGAGGCAGACGAGGCGAGGCACCAATGTGCTGTACATCGGCGGTGACAGACTACATAGTGCACAGGGTGAGGCTGACTTTGGTAACCCGAACACGCCGCCTCGCCTGGACTAGTGTCAGGCTGAGGGTGTTGTCACTTCACTCTGAGGACCGGATGAATAGTATTTTCACCATCAAGTGTACCACAGTTGTACTACTACTACTAGTAGTAGTAGGAACATGAGTACTCCAGTATTGTATAGCGGAAATAGGTCTCCCGTGCTAGCATGCCTGTTCACTTCATCGTTCAGGTATCATCCATATTGCAAGCAGAACCAAATTCTCATGCATGCCCAATCAACGCCCTGTCGCGATGCATGCAGTGGTCGTTTTGGTGCATCAAGGACGGCATGCAGATCGTTCCACACTTGAGAAGAGGAAAAATGGAAAGGTAGAACGCGACAGCAGAGGAAGAGAACGCTGGCTAACGAGGCTGGGAGGGGATCGAGCAGGAAGTTAATGCTCCATGCCTAAAGGTTTTGGGAAAACCTGATTTTCATAAGGTGACTTATACTCACCTAAACGGAGGGAGTATTCCTTAACCAGAGAATGTTGTGTCTCCCACTCACGCGCTAAAAAAAGCAACGACACATTTTTTATCTGTTTGCATAGGTCCCACCTATCAGGAAGGATGGGCACGTACACGAACAGGTACGACTCCTCAGTCTACCCGCATAGCCTTTTCGTTTAGTCTACCTAGCCATCTAATCAACTGCGTGCACGCCACTTCTCCCATTTACTTCTCCATCGGGAACTGATTCGCCTCGGCTTCTTCACCTCCCCTTCGTCTTCATTTGCATCCAAACCCCATTGCGTTCACATTGTTTTAACCTCTTTAAATAATCATCTACTACTTCAGTTAGACTAGCCATCTAATCCTAATTCTCCAAACCATAGCCCTCCGTTCCAGCGGTTCCAAATGGCGAAAGAGATCGAGATGCAAGTTTTTAGCGTCCAACATGTCCTCGTCGAAGGCTCGACGCGCATAGTTTCCACCGTCACCGTCAACCCAAGGGTTGTTCGGTAGTGGATCAACAATGTATCCAACTCCCTCGAAAAGGTAGAGACGAGTGTCATCGGTCTCGACTCAGAGTACACAGAGCGTGCCCCTGGGAAGATCCAGCGCGCCGCCGTCCTTCAGCTGTGCCTCGAAGATGATGTTTTGGTGTACCACATCATACACTCGCCCTCCATACCAGGTGAGCTTCACGATTTCTTGTCTCGAGAGGACGTATACTTCTATGGGGCAGCCATTGAAGGGGACAAACAAAAGCTGGAGCCGTACAACCTTGATTTGAAAAACATCGCTGACCTACAAACCAGAATCAAAATTCCTGTAGACGATTGTGCTAAACAGACACCATCCCTATTCGACGTAGCAAATTTTGTGCTCGGTACAAATCTTCAGAAGGGCGACGAGACGGTGGCATTAAGGTCGTCTGGATGGGAGAATTATCCCTTGATGTACGAGCGGATAAAATATGCTGACCTCGATGCCCGCGTGAGTTTCGAGATAGCTGCAAGGTCCAAAGAGCTTGTTGCGAAGCCGTCTCCCACAAAGAATGAGAACAAGAAGAAGAAGAAGAAGAAGAAGAAGAAGAAGAAGAAGAAGAAGAAGAAGAAGAAGAAGAAGAAGATGCTGCACCAGCAGGAGGGCATTATGGATGGATGAACTATTTCCTCTCTTGTAAAAAAAATTATTCCCTCTCGGTGTATATTGATATAGATGGACTATTTCGATGGTGTGCATGTATTTGGAATAGAGTAGTAGCATGGGCCCGCTTGACTATAAGGAACTATTTATCCGCATATATAGCTTTCTCTGCTACTCCTTCCAGTGATCGGTATGCAGTGCATGTGTCCATAGACATGACAGCTTGCCCATGGAAGTTCAACTACGGCGACCATCATGTTTCATCTCGCGATTCCCATGACGCCTCTCCAACCCACAACACCACGCCCCCCGACGTGCGCCTCACCCCTCTCGTCTGCACCGCCCTCTGCCTTTGTGTGCATGACATGTGGGCCACCTAAAATGCGGCGAGCATCAAGTTTCTACCACAGCCACCCGTGATTCCCACGACACCGCTCGAACCCATGAAACCACACGTCCCCCGACCTGCGGCTCACCCCTCTTGGCCCCACTGCCCCTCTGCCTTCGGGAGCATTACATGTGGACCAGTCACCTATCGGGTCCACATGTTATTGACTCAAAGGTAGGTGTAGTAAGGCACTGAAGCTCAGTCCCGACGGCCCTGAGAGGGAAATGTAACTCCTGCGCCAGGGCTTGTGGTGCTCCCGCAACACGAACTCGTGCCAAACTCGAGATTTGTTTCTTTACTATACATGCACGCAACGATTTAATGGGCATTGTAATCTCAACATGTGATGGGGAGCTCTAAATTTGAATTTGAAACTTATAAAATGAAAAGATTCAAAAAAAATAAACTGGGAGAGAGGGAGTATATCGTAGGATGTGTCCCATACAAAATAAGTCCCCTGGTTTGTCACCGCAAAGATGCGGTTAGAAAGGAGCACAACGTCTTCCTAGTCGTACGACAACAAATCGGTCGCAGACAGCATGGTCCGCCTTTAACCGCCATGTGCAGGGTTCGTGCTATCTTTTATTCAATCTCACCATGGTTCCATCGTACCAATTCATGCAGTGGCCCGTTGCATGGCTGATCCCAATGTTGGACAAAGGTTCTACAGGAGCGGTGTCACCATTGTAAATGTTGTGCAAATTGATGTTGGTACCCTACCGTACATATGCAAGCCAATCTCCACTTGCACCGAGCCTAGCCTGTGAAACAGTGGGCAGGGGGAGAATTAGGAAATGGACACGGAAGTAGTCTTTAGAATGCATTTACTACGTGATCAAACTCATCTTACCTGCTCATCGGAGGAAATCCGAGTGCCCCTCAACGTCGGCATCTCAAGGGGCGTCAACTTGCAACTACGGCCACACTGCGCTAGAGAGACCCCCAAGGAAACATCCTCGTGCATTCCGCGGAACATCAAGATGCATTTGTATGAGTAGTTTATCTTGTGAGAGAAAAAGATGAATGAGGGAAGGCCTCTAGAGATAGGGATGTACACTACTACTACCAATGTGCTGGCCCGTGCGTTGCAATGGATCCAAACTAGTAGAATAATACTTGTTCACGTGCTTGAAATATAAACACTCTAGTTTTGATATACATGTGTCAGCAGACACGACAGCTTGTCCATGGAAGTTGAACCACGACGACCATCACGTTTCTTGTTTCTACCACTGCCACACCCACACGTGATTCCCACGACGCTGCTCCAACCCACGACATGACGTCCCCCGATGTGGACATGGATCCTCTGACGTGGCTAGCACTGCCTTGCCCTGTGTCGGTGTCAAAACCGGCGGATCTTGGGTAGGGGGCCCCGAACTGTGCGTCTAGGCGGATGGTAACAGGAGACAAGGGACACAATGTTTTTACCCAGGTTCGGGCCCTCTCGATGGAGGTAAAACCCTACTCCTGCTTGATTAATATTGATGATATGGGTAGTACAAGAGTAGATCTACCACGAGATCAGAGAGGCTAAACCCTAGAAGCTAGCCTATGGTATGATTGTTGTTCGTCCTACGGACTAAAACCCTTCGGTTTATATAGACATCGGAGAGGGCTAGGGTTACACAGAGTCGGTTACAAATGGGAGGAGATCTACATATTCGTATCACCAAGCTTGCCTTCCACGCCAAGGAAAGTCCCATCCGGACACGGGACGAAGTCTTCAATCTTGTATCTTCATAGTCCAGGAGTCCGGCCAAAGTATATAGTCCGGCTATCCGGATGCCCCCTAATCTGGGACTCCCTCAGTAGCCCCCGAACTAGGCTTCAATGACGATGAGTCCGGCACGCAGATTTGTCTTCGGCATTGCAAGGCAGGTTCTTCTCCAAACTCCATATACCTGTTGAATAGTGTTCGGCTTCTGGTGAATGTTGTGCTCCTTGGCTTTTGTGCCCAATAATGTCCATCTTCCATGTGTCAAATGAATGCGAAAAGCCAGGGTGTTTTTTCATTTACCCCCCTAGCTGCGCAAATGAGCTACCTATAAAAGAGACGGGGATTTAGATCCGAATCACACCATCTTCCCTTCGCGAGCATTCATCGGAGCGCATTCGACAAAGATCCATTCCATCATGGCCGGTCGATGCAGCTCCTCCTCTCGCCCCCTAGTCCTTTGCCTGGAGATTGGGAGAGATGCTCCGTCCTGCACAGCGATCTAGTGGCGCTCCAAGCCAAGGGGTTTCTCCCCCCAGCCTACATGGTCCCGGTTCGAGCCGGGCTTGCCACCTATAATGGCGGAGAGCAAGCGGAGAGCGTCCCCAATCCCTCCAAAGGAGAGCGGGTATGCCTTGTCCCTTATTTGATAAGAGGGCTCGCATTTCCAATTCATCCATTTCTCCGGGGGCTCCTGGAGTTCTACGGCCTCCAGTTGCACAAGCTTACACCTTCCTCCATATTGCATATTGCGGGCTTCGTAGCCCTTTGCGAGCTGTTTTTGGGCATCGAGGCTCATTTTGCGCTGTGGAAGAAGCTGTTCTGCCTTGTGCCCCGCTCTCAGGAGGGGTTGATATATCAAGTGGGCGGAGCCGAATTATGGCACATCGCCGGGACCGGATATCTATCCGGAACCCCAAAGAAGGCGTCCGAAGACTGGCCTTCAGAATGGTTTTATATAGAAGATGTCCCCCTGCCGGACCCTGTTTGGATTGGCCTCCCTGAGATCGATAATGCTCCTTTGAAGAAGCGCCTAAGTTGGCGTCCACGGAGCCCTAAGAGGGAAAATGACAAGGACATCCTTTACCTGATGAACCGGATAAGGTTGTTAGCTCATTCCGGACTGACCATGATTGAGGTCATGACCACATGCATTATGCGGGGGGTGCAGCCGCTTCAGTATAGAGGCCACCCCATGTGGGATTTCAACGGGGAGGACGACGCCACCCGGTGCGGCCGCAAGGGACCGGATTCGGCTGCCGCTCTAATAAAGACCTTGTCCGCTTTGTACAAGGGAGAAGAGGAGGAATTCCTCCGCGTCAACCCACGGGGCGGATTTTCTATGTACAATCCTCCAAGCTGGGTAAGAGGACACTTTCGCTTGCCCATCCATTTCATATTCCCATAGTTAAGTATTCAGTCTAGCAATTTCAACGCAGGAGCTACGCCAGGCTGTAAAGGAGATAAATAGCCCCCCTCCACAACCCGAGGACCTGGAACGGTCCTTCGACCTGGACTCCCAAGAGGATCCAGACTTATCTGTGGAGCTGATAGATGGGGTGTTTCATCAATTGAGCAAGGACAACGCCTTGGTGGCCATTACGGCCGATTATCCCGGACTACTTCCAACCTCTCAAGTAACTGAGACCGAAGTCCCAGCATTTTTAAAATGATCCATCCGTGCTTATTTTTGGTCACAGTATACCGATGGCGTTTTTGCAGGGGAAGTCCTTGAGGCGGAGGGCCAAGCCTGCGTTGGCTAGCCAACAAGGGGCATCAAGGCCCGACAGGCTGAAAAGAAGCGCAGTCCGGATTGAGACGCCGGCGCAACGGTATGGCGTGCCATTTTATTCCTAGGTTTTATTCCCTCGAGGCATACTAATGATTGTGCTCTCTTCAGGAAAAAGAGCGCTCGCCGGACTATATCCGGAGAGGTTGCCAATCACACCTCCACCAGCCAGGCTCCAAGGCCGGGTCCGGAAGCGGAGGCGAGCAGGAGGCGTGCACCGGACGCTCCTCCGACAGAGGATGCAGACAGGCTGTCTGCCACCAATTCTGAGGTGGAGAGTGCCAGGAACCACAGGCGTCGCCGGATAGTTCTTCGTGACGCTTGTTTCTCCCAAGAGGCGTTAGATGCCTTCAATACGGGAGATGTGTACCTCCGTGCCGCTCAAAATGGTCTAGCCAGAGCCACAGAGCAGTATGTAAAAGACATACGGGTGAGAAAATTTGATGGTTATATATGTCAGTAGCCCCCGAGACTTGAAACAGTTAGAATAACTGATTTAAGGATCATTTGTTATGCAGGATCTTACAGAAAAGAATACCCAACTGTCTCAGGAGCTGGAAGAGTGCAAAGCCCAACTTGAGGCCGCACTAGCCGCGGCAGGGGAGGCCAAGGAGACACCCTCTGGTAATATATGCTTCGAAAGATAACTATGTTTGTGAAGTGCGGCATGTGTGCAAATCTGACGATAATATTGCAGATGGCGCCGGAGTGGATCCGGACAAGCAACAAATCTTGCGCCGGTTAAAGGCCGGCGAGAGCATGCTTACGAGGGTGAGGCAAGAGAAGAATAATCTCCAAGATGCAAACACCCAGCTGGGTGAGGAACTAAAGGATGTTCGTGCTCAGCTGTCGGACTCCGTGAAGGAGAATCGGCGGCTTCGACGCGGCATTTTTAGTAAGTGCTTGAACGAACTTCAAAAAAGAGTTCGGCGAGGAAGTCGATTGACAGAGTTATGTCTGTAGATATGCTGACAGGTCGGCCTACAGAGGAAATGCCCGGTTCTATGGGTGACCTTCTTCCCGAGCTCTCACAACTGCACGAACGAGTTTGTCAGGTAATGCAAGGCGTCGCCCAGGCCTTGTGGCCGTCTGTATCCATTCCCGAAGGCCTTGGAGAGCTTGAAGAGAAGCTGAAGGGAGCGCGGCGGCTCTTCCGGTTATGGAAGATATCGGCCTGCCGTCAAGGCGCCAGGGACGCCTGGGCCATGGTGAAGATGCGGTACACGAAGGCTGACCCAAACCACATGGCCGAGGTCGGACCTGTGGGGCCCGATGGGAAGGAGATACCTGTGAGTTTAGTGTACAACCAGGTAGAGTTGGCCGCCAAATATTCCCAACCGGACTGTAAACTAGATAGCCTGCTGGATGGTATTGAAGAGGAATATACCCAGTCAAATTGACTATGTAATTTAAGATGACATGTAAAATGCCTTCTAGCCGGATTGTAGATCGTTTGTCATGGCGGACCTTTTCGCTTCAACCTCAGGACCCGAGAGTCCGGAGTGTGTCCGAATACCCTCACGGTTATGTAAGAACCGAGGCATGCGTGGAGACCAGGTGTAGGGGTCATTAGTGCTTGAACAGACAAGTGCCCAACTAGTTATGTTATATTACATGGTTAGTAAGAAACATCTTCCAGGGAGAATAGTTCCGTTAGGGGTTCCTTTCCCTGGGAGACATGCCCTAAAGTGCATGTCCAGACTGCGAAAAAAGCAGAAAAGCATCTGGGGGCGGATAAATAAAAAAGTGGGAAATCATCTTTAGTTCACCGACCGAATATTCCCTTAAGAACGTTAGCTTTCGGCTTCACCCAGTCTGAGGTACACATCCGGCTGACCCGATAGTAACAATCGAAGAGGTGCTCCCTTTACCGCCTAGCCGAACAATCGGGAACGTAGGGGTAAGCACAGGAGCCAGGCAACCCAGCTTGGCCAAAACTTAAGTCATATCGATGCATATAATGGTGAATAAAAGGTACATGCGGAAGTGTGGCACATGTGTTGGGCATGAGGCCCGTATAAACAAGCTTCTGTTAAACAAGCCCCCAGGTATAATGAGCGCGGATAGCGCGTCAATTGTTTGCGAATAAGGCGCGAATGAGCCCTTAAAGGCTGTAAGAGAAAAGGAGGGAGAAGGAGAGAAATATAAGACAACTAATATGTAAAAAATAGACAGAGGGAGGAGACGAACACAGAGTTCGGCGCTAGGTGTAGAATCTTCGGAGACGGGCTGCGTTCCATGGGTTCGGCTCGAGTCGGTTATCCGATGCATCTCGCAGATGGTACGCCCCACTAGTCAGGACTTGGTCAATGATGAAGGGACCTTCCCATTTGGGCTTGAGTTTGTCCTTTTTCTTGTCCGGCAGGTGCAGAACTAACTCGCCAACATTGTAAGTTTTGGCCCGTACTTCTCTGCTTTGATATCTTCGAGCCTGCTGTTGATAGAATGCGGAATGGGCTTTTGCCACGTCGTGCTCCTCCTCCAAGGCGTCCAAATTATCCTGCCGATCGAGTTCGGCTTCTCTTTCTTCGTACATGCGCACACGAGGTGAGTCATGAATTATGTCGCAGGGCGGAACTGCCTCTGCGCTGTATACCATAAAGAATGGTGTGAATCCGGTAGTGCAATTCGGCATGGTCCACAGCCCCCAGAGTACGGAGTCGAGCTCCTCTACCTAGTGCGTGTTAGATTCCTTGAGGGACCGCACTAATCTGGGTTTGATGCCGCTCATGATTAGACCATTTGCTCGCTCAACTTGACCGTTAGTTTGTGGGTGATAGACTGAAGCGTAGTCGAGCTTGATGCCCATGTTTTTGCACCAGAGTTTGACCTCGTCAGCCGTAAAGTTCGTGCCATTATCAGTGATGATGCTGTGGGGGACGCCGTAACGGTGTACTACCCCTGATATGAAGTCTATCACCGGTCTGGATTCGGCCGTGTTAACGGGCTTGGCCTCTATCCATTTGGTGAATTTGTCCACCATGACCAGTAGGTATTTTTGCTTGTGGGTTCCTCCTTTAAGGGGTCCAACCATGTCAAGCCCCCAGACCACGAAGGGCCAGGTGATGGGTATAGTTTGGAGGGCGGTGGGTGGCATATGGCTTTGGTTAGCAAAGAGTTGGCAACCGACGCATCGTTGGACTAAATCCTGAGCATCTGCCCGGGCCGTCGGCCAATAAAATCCTGTATGGAAGGCCTTGCTTACAAGGGCCCTGGATGCGGCGTGGTGCCCGCCGAGTCCGGCATGAATTTCAGCCAGGAGATTTTGCCCTTCCTCTTTGGAGATACACCTTTGAAGGACTCCGGTGGTGCTTTTCTTATAAAACTCTCCCTCATGGACTTTATAGGCTTTAGATCGCCGCACTATGCAGCATGCCTTGTTTTGGTCCTCTGGAAGTTCCTGCCTAGTCAGGTAGGCCAGGAATGGTTTTTTCCATGGGGCAATGACTGTCATTATTTCGTGGGTTTGGGATGTTACTTCGTTGGCCGAGCCTCCCGCTGTGTCAGAATGTTCAGTGTCGGGCGGTGCGGTTGGATCCGGGCTGTTATTTCCGGATTCCCCTTCCCATGATACGGATGGCTTAAGTAGCCTTTACAAGAAAATGTTGGGGGGGGGGGGGATTGCATCGTGCTTTGCACTGATGCGTGCCAAGATGTCTGCTGCCTGATTGTTTTCCCGGGCTATATGGTGAAATTCGAGCCCTTTGAACCGAGCTGACATTTTTAGGACGGCGTTGCGATAAGCTGCCATTTTCGGATCCTTGGCATCAAAGTCTCCATTTATTTGGGATATCGCGAGGTTCGAATCCCCACACACCTCTAGGCGTTGAATGCCCATGGAGACTGCCATCCGGAGACCGTGTAGAAGGGCCTCGTATTCGGTTGCGTTATTGGAGTCTGTATACATTATCTGGAGTACGTATTGAACTGTATCTCTTGTTGGGGACGTCAAAACGACGCCAGCCCCAGACCAGCTAACATTTTGGAGCTGTCGAAGTGCATGACCCAATTGGAATATGTGCCGTACTCTTTAGGGAGTTCGGCTTCAGTCCATTCGGGGACGAAGTCGGCCAAAACTTGCGACTTGATAGCTCGCCGTGGCTTGTAGGTTATGTCGAACGGGAGGAGCTCAATGGCCCATTTGGCAATCCGGCCTGTCGCGTCGCAGTTGTTTATAATGTCGTTAAGAGGTACTTCGGAGGCTACTATTATTGAACACTCTTGAAAGTAGTGTCGCAGCTTCCGGGATGCCATAAACACCGTGTACGCTATCTTTTGATAATGCGGGTACCGTGACTTGCATGGAGTGAGGACAGTGGACACGTAGTAAACTGGTTTTTGAAGGGGGAATTTGTGTCCGTCCGTTTCTCGTTCGACAACGAGCACTGCGCTTACAACTTGATGAGTTGCCGCAATGTATAATAGCATTGGTTCGCCGATGTTAGGCACGGCCAGGACCGGGTTTGTTGCCAATATGGCTTTTATTTCTTCAAGTCCGACCGTGGCGGCATCCGTCCACTCGAAGTGTTCGATGCACCGGAGGAGGCGATAAAGGGGTAATGCCTTTTCTCCCAAGCGGGAGATAAAGCGGCTTAGAGCCGCCATGCATCCAGTCAATTTTTGTATTCGTTTGAGGTCTTTTGGAATATCCAATTGTGACAGAGCTCGGATCTTGGCTGGGTTTGCTTCAATTCTTCTACCGGATACAATGAAGCCCAAGAGCTTTCCGGCTGGTACGCCGAAAACGCATTTTTCTGTGTTAAGCTTGATGTCATATGTCCGGAGGTTATCGAATGTGAGCCTCAAGTCGTCTACTAGAGTTTCGACATGCTTGGTTTTGACGACCACATCATCTACGTATGCCTCCACTATTTTGCCGATCTGGTTTGCCAGACATGTCTGAATCATGCGCTGATATGTTGCGCCAGTGTTTTTGAGCCTGAAGGGCATTGTGTTGAAGCAGAATGGGCCGTATGGGGTGATGAATGCCGTTGCGGCTTGGTCTGGCTCTGCCATCTTAATTTGATGGTAGCCGGAGTATGCGTCGAGGAAACACAATGAATCGTGTCCTGCGGTGGCGTCGATAATTTGATCGATGCGGGGGAGGGGGAAGGGATCCTTTGGGCAAGCCTTGTTGAGGTCCTTGAAATCGACGCATAGGCGCCAGGATTTGTCCTTCTTTGGTACCATCACCAGGTTTGCTAGCCAGTCCGGATGTTTTATGTCTCTGATGAATCCGGCCTCTAGTAGTTTGGCTAGCTCCTCTCCCATGGCTTGTCTCTTGGGTTCGGAGAAACGCCGAAGAGCCTGCTTAACAGGCTTGAATCCTTTTAGGATGTTTAGGCTGTGCTCGGCCAGCATGCATGGGATTCCTGGCATGTCTGAAGGGTGCCAGGCAAAAATGTCCCAATTTTCGCGCAGGAATTCTCGTAGTGCGGCATCTACATCAGGGTTTAATTGCGCCCCGATGGAGGCCGTTTTGGTAGGGTCTGTTGGATGGACTTGGAATTTGACTATTTCGTCTGCCGGTTTAAAGGAGGTGGACTTGGATCTTTTATCGAGTATCACGTCATCCCTGTTCACCATGGAGCGCAGCGCAGTCAGTTCCTCGGCCGCTAGGGCTTTGGATAGTGCCTCAAGGGCCAGTGCGGCTGTCTTATTTTTGGCGCGGAGTGCTATGTCCGGGTCACTAGCAAGAGTGATGATTCCGTTGGGTCCAGGCATTTTGAGCTTCATGTACCCGTAATGGGGTATAGCTTGAAAAATTGTGAATGCCTCTCGCCCTAATAGAGCGTGGTATCCGCTGCTGAACGGGGCCACTTGAAAAGTGACCTCCTCGGACCTGTAATTATCCGGCATGCCGAACACCACATCCAGTGTGATTTTTCCTATACAGCACGCTTCCCGGCTGGGGATTATTCCTCTAAAGGTTGTGTTGCTTTTCTCAATGCGGCTCCAGTCTATTTCCATTTTTCGGAGTGTTTCCTCATAGATGAGGTTCAATCCGCTGCCACTGTCCATGAGTACCTTGGTAAGGCGAAAGCCGTCCACTATTGGACTGAGGACCAATGCGGCTAGTGCTCGGGCTGTTTGGAATTTAGGTTCATCACTGGCATTAAAGGTAATAGCCGTGTCACTCCATGGGTTTATTGTTGCTACTTGGTAGACTTCAGCAAGGCTGCAGAGTGTTGGTTTCCGCATATTATTTGATGCGAAAGTCTCGAAGACTGTTAATACCATACTGGTATCCCTGGGGTGGTGCTCTATGAATTCTGGAGTTAGAAGCTCCTCGCCACTTCTGGCCACCTGCCGGAGTAACCAACATGCTCTAAGGCTATGAGTTGGTGTGGCGCCCTCTGTACTATGAGTTTTACAGGGTCCATTGAGCCATCCCTCCAGTACGGTTGCATGCCCTATAGAGGGTTTTTGCTTTTTGGTGTTTAACCCAAGTGCCTGGCGATAATGCACCGTTTTATTTCGGACTGGGTTGTATTTAGGGCCGGATTGTCCCAAAATTTTATTTCGGTTTTCCATGCGCTTTCCATCGCACAGTACTTTTGTACTATGGATGCGAAGTTGGCGAAGCGTGTAATTTCACGGCGACTTATGGCATTGAGGATTCCCTTGTTCGTGCAATTATTGCAGAAGAATGAAATTGCATCCTCCTCGAGGCAGTCCTCTATCCTGTTCATAACCAGGAGGAATCTAGCCCAGTAATGGTGTGCTGTTTCTGCGGGCTCTTGCCGAATTTGGGATAAATCCCTTATATTTGGGTGGGCGGGTGTAATTACATCTGGAACCTCGCCCAATCGGAGACTCAGAGGCCAAGGAGTTTCCGAACTCGGAAGCTTGGGTTCTTGGATATCGTCCAATGAATCTAGCCCGCTGCCTGACTTTAGGTTCAGGGCTTGAGTGACGTCCTCCCCTCCGCGGGTATCCGGCTTGGAGGTATCGGGAATCCGGACATAACTAGTCCTTAAGATAGATGAAGGCTTGCCGCATTGTTCCTCCACCACTGCAACGTGGTGGGTGACCTGGGGAGAGTTAATCTCTCTCAGATCGGGTTTAAGCCCAATCTGATCGTAGTCTGTAGCGACTCCCAGGGCGGCGATGCGATCCAAGAGCTCGTTTAAGGAAGAGAGCTCCATCGGATCTAGCTGCTCGGCGAGTTCCGAGTCGACCCGAGAAGTCATCGTCGGCGCGGCGGCCGAACAGGCGGTCATAAGAAAACCGCCTAGCCGGAGAGTTTGGCCAATAGCCAAAGCTCCTTTAGCAACAGTGCCGTCTTAAAAGACGGGATGAGGCATCCTTCCTGATGGCGACGGCACAACGGAACTCCCAATGAAAGCACCAATGTCGGTGTCAAAACCGGCGGATCTCGGGTAGGGGGTCCTGAACTGTGCGTCTAGGCGGATGGTAACAGGAGAGAAGGGACACGATGTTTTTACCCAGGTTCGGGCCCTCTCGATGGATGTAAAACCCTACTCCTGCTTGATTAATATTGATGATATGGGTAGTACAAGAGTAGATCTACCACGAGATCAGAGAGGATAAACCCTAGAAGCTAGCCAATGGTATGATTGTTGTTCGTCCTACGGACTAAAACCCTCCGGTTTATATAGACACCGGAGAGGGCTAGGGTTACACAGAGTCGGTTAAAATGGGAGGAGATCTACATATTCGTATTGCCAAGCTTGCCTTCCACGCCAAGGAAAGTCCCATCCGGACATGGGACGAAGTCTTCAATCTTGTATCTTCATAGTCCAGTAGTCCGGCCAAAGTATATAGTCCGGCTATCCGGACACCCCCTAATCCGGGACTCCCTCACCCTGCCTTTCCTTCGCTGACAGGTGGGACCCACACTTATGGGTCCCACATGTCAGTGACAGAATGGTAGGATTGTTCGTGCCCCTCATCCCTCTCGGCCCCACCACTCCTCTGCCTTTGTGTGCATGACATGCGGGCCAGCTGAACTGCGGCGACCATCAACTTTCTACCACAGACACACCCGATTGGACGCGGTTTGCCTGCTCCGCTGTTGTCCTCCGATCCATACTCCCACACCATCGAATTTTCATCCAGCGCTGTGACACATTTTCATCCATACTCCGGCCGGTTCATCTCGAACGAGTGAGTCGCGAACCACACCACCACCATGAGAATGACATGTGGGCCAGCCACATTTAAGGTCCGCATGTGATTGACTCATAGGCCGGGCACTAAGCCACTGAAGTTCGGTCTCGTGGGCCCCGAGAGGGAAATGTAACTCCTGCGGCAGGCCTTGTGGTGCTCCCGCAGTACGAGCTTGTGCCAAAACTGGAATTTGTTTCTTACTACTACCAATTAGTACTAGTAAGGTACACGTGCATTGCACGCATGAGATTATGGTGGTTTGTGCATTATACTTCTACATGTGGAGTTTTCCGGATTCTAACATGTGGCAAAATCTGGTGGAATGTAAGGTTAGGCAAGTTTGATTAACTTAGGTGAGTGTTTGGTTCAAGACACACTAAGGCCCCACATGACATACACACAAAAAATGTGGCAAGATTCCCTTAGGCTTGCCAACTTGTGGCTCTCATTTTGAAGAACTAATAACTTTGCCTAAGCTTAGTTGTGGCAAAGTTAGTCATGAATTAAGTTCAACCATGGAGTCTTCTAGATTATACATGTGGCGGAATCTGGTGGATGATATCCAACGACCAATAGTGCTCGGATTTGCCATCTTTGTACCGTCGGATTGGCTTCATCCAACGACCAACTTTCAAAGTTTTTCACACACTATATAGGGGGTATAGATATAGATGTGCCGGTCCGTTGCAATGGATCCAAAGTATATCTATTTAGTGGAGTGCACTCTAAACACATTATCTATTTATTTTTCTCTAACCTTCCGTAGCCATGCAACGAAGCCACATAAGCTTCATGGGTGCCCCCCACATCATATTATTCATACTACATTGATTGAAAAAAAAGATAAATCACCCAAAACAAGATCTTCCCGTTTTTTGTTCCTACGATGTTGTGCCGTGCACGTATCTACTAGTAGTTGTATAGTGGTAGTACTAGTAATATAGTATTAGGAGTACAAACTTGGTAGTACTAGTAGGAGTAGTACTAGTATGGAATGTCCTACTCTATCAACGAGCCCCGTCTGACACAAAATTTCTTGGCTTCCGTGCTACAGCTAGATCTTCCCCTTGTTTCTGTTTTCCAACCCAGCGGTGGGCGGGGTGTCGGTTTGCTCAACGACGGTCCCACATGAAAGTGAAAATGCTAGGCAGGCAACACGCCTTCCCTAAGCTATCTGTCGTGCCGGACGGGCCGTGTTGTACTCCCGATTCCCGGGCGTGTGGGGGTGCGACGCGAACGCGGCAGGCCTTTTCCTTTTACTAGCAATGTGCCCGTGCGTTGCGACGGATCCAAAGTAGTAGAATTGTAGTATTTGTTCACAAACTTGGAAGAAATCACTATTGTTTTGATATACTCCTAATATATTACTCCCTCCGTACCTAAATATTTGTCTTTTTTGAGATTTCAAATGGACTATCACATATGGATTATATAGACATATTCCAGTGTTTCTAGCAAGATGCCTGCGCGTTGCACGAAGTTGATGGAAAAGGTAAGCACAACTTATAAATTGACGGATGGAGTACTAATTACAGTGATGCATATAATTAAGCAAATGGATCGCACATGTTGGTATTGACTGGAACGAGAATGCAACAACACAATAAGAATTAAGGCCACGATGATGCGATCGCAGTGGTGGTTATAGAAGGCAAGAAGAAAGATGGATCCACGAACGTACGACCTCCTCCTCCTCAACTTAGTGCGTCGGGCCACCGACCGGCGGCTAAGGAGTGGCGACTTTTGTGGCGAGATCTTCCCGTTTTTTGTGGCGAGGTTGAGGAAGGCCAACGTCGTAGCGTCCTCATTGGCCTTGTAGATACCTATGTACATGATTTGCTCGTACGCGTGGATGTGTAGGTCGACGAATTCTTGGAGGGCGAGGCGCCTCGCAGCGAGCGCGACCTCCAGGTGGACATTCTTCGTGGCGTCGGCGGGCAGTCACAGGGCCACAAGTGCTTGAAAGAGGTTCCGGCCATGGAGGCCGATTAGGGTGGCAAGCAATGAGGAGCCCGGGCACGCGGGCTGGAGGAGTACGGCGATGTCGTCCGCGAGCTTCTTGAGGACGATGAACTTGTTGCTGGTGGCAACGATCATCTGGTCCAACTGAGAGTCGTAGTTGGCGTCGACGGCGGCCATCCACCAGCCGGTCTCCAACACTGTCTAGAGACGATCCTCGGCGCCATGCCGCAGGCCGGCGTCATGGATCATCTGGCGCAGCCGCTGGCCGCTCACGCGCATCGCCGCCATGGGTCTGGAACGAGCTCTTTTGCACTTAGTGTAGGTGCTTAGGCAAATGCTTAGGTGTGTATGATGTGGTAGATGCATTGGAATGGAGGGGCGCCTTTATATGAGGGCAATGAGGGCAAACTGCATTGCATTCACATCGTGCAACCTCTTTTCCTGGACCTCCTCCCATTACTTCCCTCATGCATTAATTGAAGGAGGATGCATTGACCGTTCAACATATCGGGAACCGCTACTCCCTCCCTCATCTGCATTAAAGCCGTATCGGGAACTGCGCCGCCCGCTGTCAAATTGAATACTCCCTCCGTCTAGGTGAGTATTAAGTCATCTTACGAAAACCAAATACTAGTAAACACATAGGCGTGGTGCATTAACTCTCACGTTGTTTCTTATTTTTTGACATAAATAGAGGAATCAACCAAGAAGAGATGTGGGGCTTGTATGCTTTTAATGACTTGAGACTATCAAACATGACATGCAGTGGTCAGTTTGTTGCACAAGAACAAATACAACCCACATCAGCACACACGCATCTTATAGCATCACATCCAATGGCTATAAAAGATGAATGAGACCAAATTATATCTCATCTAGATGAGTTCTAGCAAAACTGTATTAATAATACTTAGTACTCCTGCGCCATGTATCATATATTAGGATGGTTGTAATGGGGAGTATCATATACTAGTATCATGCATATGATACTAGTGTATGATACTACATCCGTAATGCATGGTATCATATGTTGGTATCATATAGGACTATATTTATTGCCATGCATGACACAAAGTAGTATATGATACTCAAGCTCCTCTTTCCTCATTTAATTCAATGACACCTCATCAAAATTGCTTAGTTGGCATGCATGATACTACCTATGATACTCCCATTACGACCAGACTTAGTATCATGTAGTACTTTATTTATTGCCATGTACATGACACATAGTTCACGAGCGCTCTCTATATGTACTACCTTTTTTTTTAATTTCAAGTTTTGCTCCATGGCGCAATCCATCGATACTACTACTGTACAAAAGTGGAGTATATACATTTTTAAAAGGCTAGAGGGCGGGGCAGTCTAGCTCGGTCGGTTTCACGAGAGGCGAGGGACTTTGTGATTTGACGGCTCATTAATGCTGTCAAATCGAATAGTACTGTGCCGCCCGCTGCACGCCCGACGCCTCCATTAAATCCCTCTGTTAAACCCGCATGCAAACCGAGAATCCTACTCCGGCCACACATCCGTTCATGAGCGGGCCGGAATTAAACGCAACACCGGCCGAGCTCCTCCCATCCGCCCTCAGTTTAAACGAGGCCAGACGCCGGTCAAGCTCCTACCGTCCGCCCTCTATTTACACGAGGCCAGACAGACAGCGGGCAAGAATCACACCCCTCCGCCGCTCCCCCATCTCCTCCTTCACCATTTTCTCTACCCTTCCGATGTCTTCCGATGAGCCGTTCTCTGGCATATTACCCGGCCGGGTGGCCCGCCGAGCCCTCCGAATACGGGCGAGGCCGCTCAGTGCTTCACCAACCTCGCTTGGCCCGACGGAGCCAGTTGCCGCCCCAAGCAGGCGCGTGGTTCAGCAACTCGCTGCTCCAGTTCAGCTCGATGAGGAGTGGCGAGTTGCTCCATGCCGACACGGCGGCGAGCACGCCGGTACGGGCGCCGTCGCTGCCGCATCGTACCGCACCACCAGTGTCTGCGGTGGCCGCGCCTCCCGTGTCTGTGGGCGTGCCTCCCGTGCCTGCGGCAGCGCCATGCAGGCAGAGACAGAAGCCGGGGGCGTGGAGAGCGATGAGTCGGTGGCTAGCTTCTCCGTGTCCGCTGCCATCATCGAGGAGAAGTAGAACACGGGAGGCCGCCGCCACTTGGGACCCATGAAGGCCACCTCCGAGGCGATGACCGCGGATTCAGGTGGTTCCTTTGCTGCTTCGTCTCTTCCGAGGACCTTCGTCGACCCCGCAAGTGTCTGACGGACATGAGGAAGACAAAGGGATCCGCGGGCGGCCATTTAGAACTAAAATAAGTCTAGATATATCCATTTCTGGGACAAGTATTTCCGGACGGAGGGAGTATTAATTATACAAGAGAGCCAGATTGGCACCTCTTAGTTCATGTAAATGTAATGAAATCCATCTTGTTTATATGAAGATCCGGCTTTTTTATACGAAATCCTTCATGCTTATATGAAATCAGTCCGTGTTTGCACGAATTTCATCTGGTTGGTTAGAGTTGTAAAAATGTATGCCGTTGGCGTTTGATGTCGTCCTCCGCGGAAGGAAGCGGGAGGAAATTTGCCGGCTGCTGTTGGAGATGCTCTTTATGCTGGGAATAATAGAGTGACATCCAATCCATTTGATTTAATTGCCTGTATGATTGTCCCTCTATAAAAAGTTAATTTCATGTACAGTGTACACGTGACTTGCAGGGTGGCTACATCTTCATACAGAAAGTTAAAAAGAAACAAGTCCATCCTTAATATTCTTTGTACTCTGTGGGTTCCACTGTCAGTACAGTAGCGAAAGAAGTATATATTAAATAAGTAGAGTAATATATAATATAAAAATCTAAAGTTAAAAGACAGAATTCGAACTCATGTCATCGCGTTGCGAGCATCCGGCGCTAACCAGCCCAACACATTTTTGTTGTAGACCATGCTGTAGATATATCTCCATGTCTACTGTTATATATACTCCATTCGTTCCTAAATATTTGTCTTTTTCAGATTTCAAATGGACTACCACATACGGATGTGTATGTAGACATATTTTAGACTGTAGATTCACTCATTTTGCTACGTATGTCTTTTCAGGAAGGGGTCAGATTTGTCCTTGATTTATTTATGAGGTATCCAGATGGCACTGCACCGCCAAGAAAAGAGGGTAACATCAAAATTATGGACTACTTTTTTGAGTATGTTGGTAAGGTCTGGTCATAGTCACTTGTTGAAATATCTAAAAAGACAAATACTCCCTCCGTCCGGAAATACTTGTCATCAAAATGGATAAAAGGAAATGTATCTAGACGTATTTTAGTTTTAGATACATCTATTTTTATCCATTTTGATGACAAGTATTTTCGAACGGAGGGAGTAGAAAACAGAGTTGGTGATGATGGTGTGTGTGCCATCCTGCAATATAGGCCGTCGGATTTATATCTAACAGATAGGAAATAAACTATGGCAATTTTGCAAAAATATACCCACACGTCTCTCCACGTTCGCAAATAAGGCCTTCCCTCATTCAACCTTTTCTCTCACAAGATAAACTACTCATACAAATGCATCTTGATGTTCCGTGCAACGCACGGGCAACTAGCTAATTTCTTTTAAAATAGTTGCTGCGATAATTGGGTTGAAGTGATATATTTTATGTCTGCCCCGAATGATTTCAGATTCACTAGTAGTAACAAAGAAAAGGTTGCCTTATTAATTAACAGAAAACAGGGTGAAAACTATCACATGAGGCCGGTAAAAACAAGGCACACTGGTTTCAGCGTCATCGTCACGACAGCTGTGCGTGCGCGAGAAGTCTACATATCGAGGGGGCTACCGAGGGAGGCACCAAGACACAATGTTTGAGAGAGAAACCAGTTGACAGATTATGATCAGATCGAGTTGTCACCCTTCTGCTGTCA
>NC_041381.1:432647388-432657136 GCF_002162155.2 Triticum dicoccoides
GAGAAAGACGTATCGAGAGTGTGCGCGGTAGGCACAGAGGCACAACTAGCGAGTGTGTGTGTGTTTGAAAGAGGAGTAGATAGATTATTATCAAGATCGATGTGCCACCCTACTCCTTCGGTGTCGGGTAGTCTGTGTGTGTATGTTTGAGAGAGAATCCAGTAGCTAGATTAATATCAAGATCGAGGTGTCACCCTACTCCTTTGGTGCTGGGTAGTGTGTGTGTGTATGTTTGAGAGAGAAGCCAGTCGATAGATTAGTATCAAGATCGAGGTGTCACCCTACTCCTTCGGTGTTGGGAAGTGTGGGTGTGTGTGTGGGGGGGGGCAGTGACACTCACATATCTCTACTCTTATAAAAAACAGAGTTGGTGATGATGGTGTTCCTGCCATCCTGCAATATATGCCATCTGATTTATATCCGACGGACAGGAAGGAAAATATGGCAATTTTGCAAAAAGATACCCACACCCCTCTCCGCATTTGCAAATAAGGCATTCCCTCGTTCATCCTTTTCTCCCACAAGATAAACTTCTCATACAAATGCATCTTGATGTTCCGTGCAACGCATGGGCATCTTGCTAGTAGGGAGAAGGAGTTTGTGTGACACTTATCTAGCTATATTAAGGGATAGGTAGATAGCATATGTGTGAGAGACATTATTATACTTTGAGACATTAGTGGCTGCGGGTGGGCGGAACTAAAGGGGTGGGCATGTTAGACATAGAGAGCGTGTGTGTTTCTGTGTGAGAGACTTGTAGGACGGGGTAGAAAGATGAATTTAACCCTGACGGAGGGAGAGAAATACACGAAGTGCACGTGTGTGATTCCGATGCCCACAGGGAAATGAGATATGTATGCGTGTGAGAGATATTGCACAATTCATTCACGTATCACTATCTAGCGATCGTGGACGTGCATCGCTTGAACATAAGTCAATATCTACTTCGTATCGTGGCCAAAGGTACAATATCGATTCAACGCTGTAAAGATTGGACACTCACATATCACATTTTTTTCTATTTAAATAAACCTTTTCAGTTGTGCATGCCAAAGTTACAGTGATGTTTCTTCAAACAACCAATATAGCTATCATGCACATTCACCATTGTTACTCTTGCATTCAAATTCATTAGTCTTGGATGATTTAAGTTTCTATTTTGAAGTAATATATGTAATATTCATATATGAATTCAATGGGTACGCAATTTATGAAATGGAGGCTATGTAATCATATGAGGTAACACTTTTAAGTAGCTAACTACAATATCCATTTCTTTTTGTGCGCCTCTACACTAACATGTCAATGCATCATGTTTAAAGTAAATAACCAATGGCACTAAATTATCTATTTACACGAGAAATACATAGGCTGAGCGTTTGATCCCTTTTTTTGAGAACGCGCCACTACACCCATACGATTGGCCGTGCCCGTGTGAACGTCCAAGTTATCGGTGCATCATCCCGAGTTATTGTCTTTTTTTCTGGGGTGGACTTCACACCAGTTATTAACTGCTGACGCATGCCCCGTCTACACAGTCTAGCATGACCTTCCCGCTAGCACGGTCCAAAATTAGTTGAAACTGGATACAAACGATCCCGCGGGCGGCAAAATCTCCCGCCTCCTTCTAAAATTTCTGCCACCTTAGTCTTTAGCATGCGAAATCCCCCTTTTGTCCTTGGTGCACGGAGACCAACAGTTACAATACCACCCTCATCTACATGATAGGTCGGGGCTGCTTTGGTAACTTCCGGTTCCCCCGACTACACGGCACCCCCATTTCCTCTCCCCCTCTCGCAAAAACGACTAACTCCACAGCACTAGAGCATCTTACATCACGCCGTCCGTACTTCATCGCCCTTTCTCCCCCCTCTTGAAACCCTAGATAGCTCATCCACCGGCGTACCATAGCCCATTCACTGCCAGCAGCGTCCACCTCGCCGGATCTGCTTCTGCGGCCGCATCTACCCCTCCCACCTCCCCTAGAAACAAGTAGACTGCTCATCCACCACTGTACCACAGCCCATTCAGTGTCGGCCTTGTCCACGGCGCCGGATCTGCTTCACCGGTACTCTCGTCAACCGCCACACATCTGCAGCGGCTCATTCGTACTCCCCACTGGAGACGCTTCGTCCACACCCCCCGGAGCCGCCCCACCGACGCCCCCGTCGACGGCCTCTGATCCTCTTCACCGACACCTTCCTCAACCCTACCGGAGCCGCTTCGCTGACACCTTCCTCAACCCTACCGGAGCCACTTCACCGACACCATCGTCAACCCTACCGGAGTAGCTTCGCCTATACCATTCTCAACCCTACCGGGGCCGCTTTGCCAACTCACAAGTCCATGGCCTCAGATCCGCTTCCTCGGACCCTCATCCAACCTACCGGAGCAGCTTCTGACGCCCCGTCCACGGCCACAGATCCGCATCGTCGACACCACCCTTAACCCAACCACCGGAGCAGCTTCTGATGCCCCGTCCACGGCCGCAGATCCGCGTCGTCGACACCATCCTTAACCCAACCACCGGAGCAGCTTCACCTACGCCCTCGTCCACGGCCACAGATCCGCTTCACCCACACCGTAGTCCACCCTACCGGAGCCGCTCCACAAACACCCTACTCGATGGTTCTAGATCTCCTTACCGGACCCTGACAGCCAGCGCAGCGTCATCACCCTCGACGTTTCTAACCTGATTCCCACCGTCTAGAGAGATGCCAAGCACCCGCCACGGCCTAGGTACTTGTCACCTTTAAACCCGTCCAGCATCACCTGCCCGATGCACTTCAAATATACTAACCGGTCGCTGTTACCTGTTATGCAGCTGGCAAAAACTACAAGGACGATGTTTCTTCTGGATCTAACAGCTTGGCCAACCAAGATCCTGGACCGAGGCATTGCTATGATCTTGTAAGCGCGTCTCTCTCTCTCTTGTATTATTCTGTGCCTGCCAGCGTGCTTTGCTAGGATTTTCGACCAGTAATCCCTTTGTGCAGATAATGATTTCTACTACTGGCTGCTAAATTAGATATGTAGATGTCATACATGATACTACCTCGTACCTCTGTTCCTAAATATAAGTCTTTTAGAGATTCCACTATAGGCTACATACGGAGCAAAATGAGTGAATCTACACTCGAAAATGCATCTATATACATCTGTATGTGGTCCATACTGGAATCTCTACAAAGACATATATTTAGGAATAGGGGCAGTACATTACACAAAATCGTAGGTGGCATGTAGGAATTCCAGTGCACTACATTAGGCTCCCTTAGAGTGCCTGCTAGTCCAGCATACAGAGTCATGGCTAGTTTATGGTACGCACACAGTTGTTAATTGGTGGTTTAAATATGCGCGAGGGATATGCAATGTAGTATCATGTAGAGATGTCTGAAATTAGCCATGTCAACTTGTAGATAGGGTTACACAATGAAAAAGTACAAGATGTATGTGGCAATTTCATGGAACATCACAAAAAAAGGAGAGGCAGCGGTGAGCCTATACAGTGTGCTATGGTACGTCACTCCTCCATTGCAATCATCGTGACATGTTATTTGTATGCCAGTTCTATTAGCCAAGTTTCTTAGGGACAATTATTACGAGTTATCCTAAGAAAATAAGCACCTGTGAATATAAGCTCCATGTAATATGCCAACCAGTTCTTTTCATTGCGTTTTCAGATTATCTTTGGTATGATCAGTGGAAAGTCTAGATTGCATTATATATTTTTCATTTTGCTGCCCAAATGGAAATTAATTTGACTTGCAAACATCACAAATTGAACCCAGTGCAGTAATTAATATGCTAGGAAAACAGACCATCACTATTTGCTCAAAATGCAAATACAAAGATACCATCTACTTGGCACAATCTACTTTGGTCAATGTTTTCCATAGAGATCCCATTGCCTAATTTAAATGAAGAACGCATGACCCACATTTAAATGAAGAACAATTATTTATTGAAATTCGATGGTCCAAGTGGCTGGTTATTATCATATAGCAGCACCACCTGAAAGCATCATATAGCAGCAGCAGCAGCAGCTCATAGCAACTCATCATACAGCAGCAGCAGTCTGCAATTCATCATATACCAGTAGCAGCTCATAGCAATTCATCATATAGCAGCAGCAGGAGCAACTCATAGCAATTCATCATATAGCAGCAGCAGGAGCAGCTCATAGCAATTCATCATATAGCAGCAACAGGAGCAGCTTGTAGCAACTCATCATATAGCAGCAGCAGCAGCAGCTCATAGCAATTCATCATATAGCAGCAGCAACAACTCATCATACAGCAGCAGCAGCTCATAGCAATTCATCATATAGCAGCAGCAGGAGCAGCTCATAGCAATGCATCATATAGCAGCAGCAAAAGCATCTCATAGCAATTCATCATATAGTGGATCAGAATGAAAATTTGGCAAAAAATCAGAGGAGATCCTCACCTTGTTGGATGAGCTCATCCTTCAACAGCCCCTCAAGGCCATGGCCTGGGAGGAGGGTAGGGGGAACAAGGTGCCTTCTGCCGCAGTGTGGCATCAGCCGTAGTTGTGCAGTGCCCGCTGGAGTAGTGCGTTGGACGAACCATAGTGGAGCAGCTGCTGGAGACCATGAGAATGAGGGGCGGCGCCAGAGGGAGGAGCAGCCAGGGAGATTTGCCCCTATCCGCCGGCCATGTAGCCTAGCTGGACATAGCATCGTCGAGGACCAGGCCAGATGGGACCAGTGGTGACGGCTCACTAGAGGAACCCTAGTGCTGCATGCAGGGGATCGAGGTAGAGGGAAAGGGGAGAGGAGATGCAAGCGGGCAGGGCAATAAATGCTTGCATGTTTGTTTTTACTTGAGGGTCAGGTGTGACACGGGCGTCAGCAGTTGCATTTTGAGTGTAATATAGGCAGACAACAGAGTCGTTTCACTATTCCCCTTTCCTTCAATTTTTAGTGAGGTTCTACCCGAAACACCCCCCCTCCAATGCGAAATTAGTTAAGCCCAAGCCCATAACTCAAAAATGACTTCTTTACATCTTTTATGGCTTATTTTGACAATATGCCCTGAAAAGGCAGAATCGAACTGGCCCTTAACCTGCAATTCAATTGTGCGTGCAATGATGAATCACTCCTGCCTGCTATCTATACATTTAGGCATCATCATACATGGCATAACCTAATACATGTGCATTCCATTGTAGAATCTGGAATATGCAATGTTTATGTTAGTTCATATGTTGCACATGATGTTTAAATGCCCCTTAAATCTGGTCAATCAAGTGATGGTCTTTAAGCCTTCTTCTTTGCTTCTTTTCTTGATATGTAAGATTTGCTCACACATCTATTCAATTGCTTGTTTGCATCAGCCAACCATACTAGGACTGTTTGCTTTGATTACTTGCTGTTCTTGACCTAACACTCTAACAGAGCTTGTCAACAATTTAAACACTAAGGGCTGCTGTAGTGGGGCCTTGTCTAACTCATAGGTGACATAAAGGTTTGGCTGTACACTACAGTAGGCTCTCCAAGAGTACCTGGAGATCCAGTTCAAAGGTATGCCTAGTTTTTACATAGTGTAGACATAGTAAATGCTCATTTCATTGTGTGCAAGTGCAAGAGATGCGGCATGTTTCATTATGTGGTGTTGTTTTGTTATAATCTCATCCTTTTGTGTTCACAGACTGGAAAGTATGCATATTTATCTTCCAAGGAGACGAGTAACTAGTTTGTGTCACCTTGTAGAGGGGGTGCAATGAAGATAAGATTGAGGATTTCCAAGTACAAGATGTTAGGAAGGAGCTTTGCAAGAGAAGTAGGAGCTGCGCTGAGCCTCTTCAACCTGCTAAGGTAAGTCATTGTATGCAACTCAACAGTCCAATTCCTTGTTTGTTTCAGGCATAGTTAATTTTCTCTTTTCAATTGCTTTATTTGTCCTCACTTAATGAGATGCCCAAATAAATTTGCTTGATGTTCGGTACTTGTATCACTATTAGCTGACATAATTAAAGGCGTTACTGTTGGGGAACGTAGTAATTTTAAAAAAATTCCTACGCACACGCAAGATCATGGTGATGCATAGCAACGAGAGGGGAGAGTGTTGTCTACATACCCTTGTAGACCGAAAGCGGAAGCGTTAGCACAACGCGGTTGATGTAGTCGTACGTCTTCACGGCCCGACCGATCAAGCACCGAAACTACGACACCTCCGAGTTCTAGCACACGTTCAGCTCGATGACGTCCCTCAAACTCCGATCCAGCTGAGTGTCGAGGGAGAGTTCCGTCAGCATGACGGTGTGGTGACGATCTTGATGGTCTACCGTCACAGGGCTTCGCCTAAGCACCGCTACGATATTATCGAGGTGGACTATGGTTGGGGGGGGGGGGGCACCGCACACGGCTAAGAGATCTAAAGGATCAATTGTTGTTGTCCTAGAGGTGCCCCCATGCCCCCGTATATAAAGGAGCAAGGGGGGAAGGGGCGGCCGGCCTAGGAGGGGGCGCGCCAAGGGGAGTCCTACTCCCACCGGGAGTAGGACTCCCTCCTTCCTTGTTTGAGTAGGAGAAGGGGAAAGAGGGGGAGAGGAAGAAGGAAAAGGGGGCTGCGTCCCTTGTCCGATTCGGACCAGAGGGGGGGGCGCATGCCTCCTTCCTTTTGGCCTCTCCCCTCTATTCCCGTATGGCCCAATAAGGCCCATATACTCCCCGGCGAATTCCCGTAACTCTCCGGTACTCCGAAAAATACCCGAATCACTCGGAACCTTTCCGAAGTCCGAATATAGTCGTCCAATATATCGATCTTTACGTATCGACCATTTCGAGACTCCTCGTCATGTCCCCGATCTCATCTGGGACTCTGAACTCCTTCGGTACATCAAAACACATAAACTCACAATATAACTGTCATCGAAACCTTAAGCGTGCGGACCCTACGGGTTCGAGAACAATGTAGACATGACCGAAACACGTTTCCGGTCAATAACTAATAGCGGAACCTGGATGCTCATATTGGCTCCCACATATTCTATGAAGATCTTTATCGGTCAAACCGCATAACAACATACGTTGTTCCCTTTGTCATCGGTATGTTACTTACCCGAGATTCGATCGTCGGTATCTCAATACCTAGTTCAATCTCATTACCGGCAAGTCTCTTTACTAGTTCCGTAATACATCATCTCGCAACTAACTCATTAGTCACATTGCTTGCAAGGCTTATAGTGATGTGCATTACCGAGAGGGCCCAGAGATACCTCCCCGACAATCGGAGTGACAAATCCTAATCTCGAAATACGCCAACTGTCGGTGTACTAGAGTAGGGGTACCCTATTACCCTGAACTCGCGCACGGGCAGTTGCAGCGCCCCGCGGCAAGGCTTGCCGGGTGACCGCCAGGACCCTCCGTGGTTCCCTTGAAGACCATTCAAGAACAAAGTACTCAAACCAAGGCCCCGGCAAGAGGAGCTTGCCGGGAAGGCCAACCAAGGCCCCGGCAAGAGGAGCTTGCCAGGAAGAGACAAGACCCCGGCAAGAGGAGCTTGCCGGGAAGGCCACTCAAGACATACCAAGAAAGCTTGCCGCGACGCGCCCTGCGTCCCGGCAAGAACCGGCGAGCGACAAGCTTCCGGACGCGACAAGACGACAGCCGTGGCAAGGAGCTTGCCGCTGGAAACCCCCACTTCGTGCCCGCGCTCCAACTTACCTGCTAACGTGTCGCTCTGGGACTCTCCCAAGCACACGTGGCGGGAGGCCGTGCAGCTAGGGGTACGTGGTGGCAAGCGGAGATGAAGAGAAGCCCATCGTGGCAAACGGTGGCACTCCTAACGGTCACCTTTTGCACTGTTTAGGAGACTCAGACAGGCATTTAATGCCTCTGTCCCCTACCGTCAGAGTTAGGTAGGACACACTGTATCCACAGTAGCGGTAGCTGCACCTACCGCATCCTTTTCCATTTTTACCCTTCTTGTCTACGTTGCCCCCTGTCGGTGACCCCTTGAGAGTATAAAAGGAGGCCCAAGCGCAACGTAGAAGGGGTTCGGAAAATTCAGAGGCTCGGCCAGTCCGGCTCGTTCAACACCAGGAACACTCTCAAGCTCAGTCTGGCAGCATCCATCGCTCCTGAGCAAGAATCCAATATACACAAACAAGCAGCAGTAGGGTTTTACGCATCCGTGCGGCCCGAAGCTGGGTAAAATCGCCCGCATGCACTGCCTCGATCCGCTCTTTGTGCGCTCTCCGCCCCCTACCGAACCGAAAAGGGGCCCTATCCCCATAGGTGTTGGCGGGAATCAGCATCGCCCCCGACATCTCTGGCGCGCCAGGTAGGGGGCGTCGAGATCGTGCGAACCCGATCCGGCGTGCACACAAGCTAAATCTTCATCGTCATGGCTCCCGAGGAGCGGGCTAGCAAAAGAACGACGCCAGTGCGGCAACAGAAAAAGCTAAGTCATGCAAAACTTTAGATATTTCCTTGCTATATAAGGTTATCCGCCTCGGAGATCTTGTTCTTTGTACGGAAAACCTGTGCGCGGAGGAATCAACTCGTAGCTAGTCGCGCCCTTACTTTGTTTCGAGTCCGCTCAACAACTTAAGTAAGCTGCTAGCGCCCTTACTTTGCTTCGAGTCCGCTCAGCAACTTAAGTGAGCCGCTAGCGCCCTTACTTTGTTTCGAGTCCGCTCAACAACTTAAGTGAGCTGCTAGCGCCCTTACTTTGCTTCGAGTCCGCTCAGCAACTTAAGTGAGCCGCTAGCGCCCTTACTTGGTTTTCGAGTCCGCTCAACAACTTAAGCGAGCTGCAACTAGTTGCGACAAGATTGCTTATCGGTAGCGACCCCGCCAGCAGCCTGCTGAAGTTCCGCACTCGGCGCTCACGGCAAGGGTGCCTGCACCGGCAAGTTTCCCTAGAAAGCGTAGGGTGGACGTACAAAGAGAGGTTGAACAGGAAGATAGCATCCGCTATTTATTTGAGATTTCTGCATAGACCTGTATGCCGAGGAGCCTTCTCGGGGCTAGTTGCGCTCCATGTTGCCTCGAGTCCGCTCGGCAACTTGTGCGGTTGCGCTAGAACCAAGAAGGTAAACCTTTCCGGGAGGCGTTGTTCCCGAATAGCCGCTAAGGGCCCGTTCCCTCAAGCGCTACTGGCTGGATCGTACGCACCGGAAAGCATTCCAGCAGGCATAGGGAATATGCAGCAAAAGTCGAAATTCGCAAGCAAGTTGAGTGCACTTCGGATGCTAATCACTTGCTATGTTTGAACGCAGTTATGGCCCGGGGGCTGGCAACGCCCTTAGGGCCAATATCTTCGGCGTCAAGAACGACGAAGTTCCTCACCATAAGCCTTTCCGGCAACGATCTTGCCGGAAGCCGGCGTCAAGAACGACGAAGTTCTTCGCCATAAGCCTTTCCGGCAATGATCTTGCCGGAAGCCGGCGTCAAGAACGACGAAGTTCTTCACCATAAGCCTTTCCGGCAACGAGCTTGCTGGAAGCCGGCGTCAAGAACGATGAAGTTCTTCACCATAAGCCTTCTCGGCAACGACCTTGCCGGAAGCCGGCATCGAGAACGTCAAAGTTCTCTGCTGAAGATAAAAGCCTTCCTGGCAACCAGCTTGCGGAAGCCGGCATCGAGAACGTCAAAGTTCTCTGCTGAAGATAAAAGCCTTCCTGGCAACGAGCTTGCCGGAAGCCGGCATCGAGAACGTCAAAGTTTCTCTGCTGAAGATAAAAGCCTTCCTGGCAACGAGCTTGCCGGAAGCCGGCA